>NW_020230049.1:40196-285196 GCF_003227715.2 Harpegnathos saltator | reverse complement strand
CCTCTGCTGTTGCTGGCGTTGGGCGACCTGGAACGAGCGATTCGCGGCGGTTACATGCTGAGGCCAGCTGAAGTCTGGGCGTCTTCGATCGAAATCGGTCCTTCCTTTCTTATTCTCTTCCAACGACCGCACATACCACACCTCGCCGGGGAGGAGAAACGCGTGTGTATGTGTATGTAAAAAAGAGAGAACAATCGAAAACCATGCTGATGTTAGTACACTTGACAGTCGTCACGACTATTTCAAATTTCAAATCCAGAATAGCACTCCGTTAAATGTCGCTCCCATCGGCCCCTCTGATCTCGATGTCGTCGAGACTCGTCAAGAAGGGAAAGGATGGGGGACGACGTTTTGGTCCGAGTTCGCATACCGGAACGGAAACGAGGAAGCGACAAAAATCCGAATACATCAATCAAACGCTACGTCATATAAGCACAGACACTGACACGAGTAGTACAAAAAAGACAAAAAAGAAAAAACAGGGAAAGGAAAACGGAAACAAAACGTGTGTGTGGAAAAGAGAAACGAGTATCAACTCGCGAGATGTCTCGCTGCGTGTGGCGTGTGTCGTTAACAAATTATTCACCTCGTGTATACGTAATAAAACGATGATGACGACGACGACGACGACGACAACGACAACAACGATGATCGATATAAAAGAAAAAGAGAGAGAGAGAGATGGGGGAGGGGGAGGGGGAGAGAGAGAGAGAGAGAGGGAGGGAGGGAGAGGGATATTTTGCATGGGAGAGAAAGATTTTATCACACGCGAAGCGTGTATGTGTCGCCTAGTCGCTTAACGTAACTCGCTAAAGTGGGCCCAACGATTTCTCATTACGCGTTATCACTCGCAGTCAACGCGATCCCCGTTGGCGGCAGGGAAGCGAGGAGGGCAGAGCCAGAGAGACTCCGGGGGAATGATAACGAAGAGTACTCGCGACCTGAGCTAGATGTGTATATATACAGGGTATTTTTAATCTTAACAGGCAAATATTTCGAAAATATACAATTAAAAAAAAAAGAAAAAAAAAACTTTTTAAATAAAAGTTGTATGATGTCGAGGAGGACGTACAATAGTGACCTTGGTTTGACCTTGCGACATCTACTTAAGGTCAGAGGATGGTCAACCTAATTCTCTCAAATGGAACCCCCTATTTTTCAAATCATATTCTTATAGTTGACTTCAAGACCTTTTCAAAACGCTATAATAAAGTATTCTTTTATTGAGTACTTTCCGAGTTATGAGACTAAAGATGAGCTAGAGATTCAAGACGCTGCCACATAGATGTACAATAGTGACCTATTGTACGCCATGTTATAAATTCACGTAAATCGTGAGAGGTAAGGGGACTCACGGAAATCAAGCACCCCAAAAGAAACAGAAAACTACTACGTCCACGCCGTTGTTCCTGGGTAGCGCTAAAAGTAGAATTAGAATAAAAAGTGTATTTAAAAAGTGACCTCAAGGTGACCTCGACCTGAGCTTGAAGACAGACCTCGAAGTCAACTAAGGTCATCATTCTTTCTTTGTCTCAAACCTAATCGTTTTAAGATAGTGGATTGACTTAACCTTCACCTGTTAACTTTTGAGTCTCATAACTCGGAAAGTACTCGACAAAAAATATTTTATTATAGCGTTTTGGAAAGGTCTTGAAGTCAACTATAAGAATATGATATGAAAATAGGAGGTTCCATTTGAGAAAATTAGGTTGACCATCCTTTGACCTTAAGTAGATGTTCCAAGATCAAATCAAGGTCACTATTGTACGTCCCCCTCGACATCATACAACTTTTATTTAAAAAGTTTTTTTTGTAAAATTGTATATTTTCGAAATATTTGCCTGTTAAGATTAAAAACATTCACCTTTGTGTGTGTGTGTGTATATATATATATATACATAACTTACGGACGAGAAAGAGAGAGAAAAAATAAAAAAAGAGGAAAGAAAAAAAAACCAAGAAGAACGGACTACTTATTCTTGTTAATATACAACAATGATACCTGGTTGCTGGTTATTAGCTGGTTGGCACTGATGCTGGATGCGATGCTAGCAGTAGTGTTTGTTACGCAGGCAGTAGGGGTAGACACACAAGTCGCAGCAGCACTGGGCATGCAGTCGCTGCTGACTGTTACCTTAGTAGCCAATAGGCTCTTTATAATGGAACTCGACGTAGTGCCACTTCGATTATCTTCCTTAGCAACTACCTGGATACTTTGTGACTGTTGCTGCGGCTGATGATGAAATTGTTGCGGTTGTTGTTGTTGGTGCTGCTGATGCTGCTGCGGCGTTTGAGAGCCGCTGGCTAGCAACGCTTGGCTCAGGTGCGGATGCGATACTGATACCTAATCGACAAGGAGGCAACATACAAATTTTCAACCACCACGCGGACCCTGGGTACTGTTGTTGTGTATGCCGGCGTTTTGGAAAAAAAAGAGAAGAGTTGCGCAACTTAGATGTATGCGAGAGAAACACATGCTGCGATACATAATAGATACAGGTATGTATGCGCGAAATGCATACGTACAGGACATTGGAAAAGTGTAGCAACGAACCTTGAGAGATAATAATGGAGGATATGTAGATACGCAGCATGGAAAATTAACGGTCGGAAACCAATTATGTGTGAGGTGTTAAAGAAAAATACCGTTATTATACAATTGCACTTTATCGACATGCCTTTTTATACAGAGCGTCCGGGATCTTTTGGAAACGAAAAATTGGAAAGATTAATCAACTCAAACTGAGGAGAAAAGCACCGTTTTGCAAAACGTTTCGCAATACTTGTCGTTATTAATTGATTTAATTGATTGGAAATTGCCACATTTAGCTCTTATATATTTGGTAATTTGAAAATTTGTGTATTTATTTACAAAATGGTGAAGGACTTTGTTGTTCAGGATGGTTTAGTCTACAATTATATGACGGCTATTGTGTCTAGCGACAGGTTCAAGATTCGGAGTTCAAAGTTCAATATACTCATATCTATCTATTTTGCAAATAAGTACGCAAATTTTCAAGTTATTGATTAAAAAAGCTTCTGGATGTGGTCATTTTCGATCATTAATAACTCAATAACTATTGCGATTTTTGCAAAATGGTAACTTGACTCTTCTTCTGAGTTTGATCTGATTAATCTTCACAACTTTTTCGTTTTATTTTGCAAATTTTCCAGCTATCAATTGAGAAAGTTTCTAGATGTGGTCATTTTCAATCATTAATAATTGCGATTTTTGAACCCTAAATCTTGAACCTGTTGCTAGGCACAATAGACATCATCTAATTGTAGACTAGGTTCTGAAGAAAAAAGTCCTGTACTCATATTTTTCAAATAAATACGCAAATTTTTAAGTTATCAATTAAAAGGGCCTTTAGATGTGGCTATTTTCAATCAATAATAACTTAATAACTATCGTAATTTTTTCAAACTGATACGTGACTTTTCTTTTCAGTTTGATCTGATTAATCTTCACAATTTTTCCTTTCCAAAAGATCCCGGACACTCGGTATACGTAATAATAACGAAGAGATGCACTCAATTTCCAATAAACAAAGTAATAATTCAATAATCTCAGAACGTAAGAAACGCAGAAAATGGAACCATGTAACAATGTACAAAGACCCGATATTTCCATTGACAAAATACATCCTCCCATTATTTAATGTAAATTGCGCAATGTAAACATAGTTAGCTAATTATGTGCTGATATTGCTGTATTTGGCTAAAATTGAGCGCATTTCTTTTATTTACATATGCAAAAAGATACGCTGGTAAGATGCTATTATATAATAACGGTATTCTTCTTCAACATCTTACGTCTCTTCCTGTCGCACGTTGCTTATTTACACATCTTCTATTATCTCTCAAGGTTTGTCGTGTATACTTCTTTAACACCCTGTATATGCATTTCATATACATATGTATATATAGAAAATATATAGAGATCTCTCCGTACGTGTAGCGTAAAATTCGCACAGTCGAAGGAAGCGTTTGGCAAGCGTAGAATCGCGATATGCAACAATGATGATCCCACGGAAACGAATCCGATCGATATTCTACTAAAGACCGCAGCGACGATGCGAACAGAAAGTATCGTCCCTAGTATAGACGGAGTTTAACGACGCCTCAAGGTCGTAGAGTAGACAGACGAAAGAGCGGACTTTCAGAGATACTTCAGAGATACTTCGTACTCTTACAGTCTACGTTCTACACTCGTCTATACACGACACCCGGCGAGCTCGCGGAGCTAAGTCGAGAAGATTCCACGTGGCATGCAGAGTAAACTCTCGCACCTGTGTGTGTTATGTTACGGCAAGGAATAGTAGTAGTAGTAGTGGTGGTAGTGGTAGTAGTAGTAGTAATAGTGGTAGTAGTAGTAGTGGTAGTAGCAGCAGCGGTAGTAGTAGTAGTAAACTGTAGTAGTAGTAGTAGTAGTAGTAGTAGTAGTAGTAGTAGTAATAGTAGTAGTAGTAGGAGTAGTAGTAGCAGTAGTAGTAGTAGCAATAAACTGTAGCTTTTGTGTTAGGTGGGAAACCAACAATTAAGAATAGCGTTACGAAGCTACAACCAAAAGTGAGAAGAACCAAGGTCACGAGCGAACGAACGAACGAACGAACGATCGGACGAACGAACGGACGAACGAATGGCAGAGAACGGTACAGAGAGTTAGGACTCGGACCCACCTGACTTTTAGAATCAACCTTGGTCACTGGATTTAGGGACTGACTCGGGGTGTTGGACGGGGGCTTCGGCGGGGCGGATAAATGGGCCTTGAGGATCGGAGACGCGGGGGTTATGGGAGTCGTTTGCGTCCCGGACGCGGGATTATCGGCTGGGACCGTGCTATCGGGTGCGGGGCTTATATTCTTGACTGTACGCTGTTGAACGGGAAGCACCTTTACTGGAGTAGCGTTGATCGCCTGAATCGGGGCTGTGTTAGTAACGACCGCAGCAGTTTGGCTCGGATAAGTGATCGGTGCGGGCGTCGACCGTACTCGGATGCCTTCGTAATACTGGGTACCGGTGTTCTCGCCCTTCAACGGATTCGGCCCCACGATATTGCCGAAAACGGATCTGCACAGAGAGAAAACACAGCGTCGCGTATGTGTACGGGATGAGCGAGTGAGTGAATATGTGTGCGCGTCAGTTAGTCCTTCAGTGCCGTTCACAGTCAGGTCTCACACGTAAGATGCTCTTGAGCTTATCGCGCAAGACACTGTACGAGAGCCATTTCGTCAGCTACGAAGCACCTGACGAAGACTCAAGACACAATTTCCTGTCCGAATTTCAAATCTTCTTCTCTACGGGAGTTCCTCCCGCGGATCAGCAATTTAAGTACACAAACTGACTGGGAATATCGCTCTCAGACTGCTCGAGCTTTGCTCAGAAGCAAGACGATCGCTCTGTGTGCGGTGCCGAGCCGAGCTAGTCGTTACGAATCATCAGCGAATAAGGAAATCTAGAGACGCAGTGAGCTTCGAGCGTCGGGGGTGTCTTTCAGACGCTCGCAAAGAATACCTTCGCTCGACGCAGCCTTCACGGCGATTCGCAGTCCAAGACTCGAGGCGATGGGAATATAGCGAAGAACATCGCGATAGTCCGCACCTCTTTCACTGGGCTCTCTTACCTGACGCATCTCGGAAAGTGCAGCGGCGCTATCACGCCCCGCCTGCCGATCTTCGTGCAGCAGCCGAGATACTTCTTGTACAGCTCCTCTTGTTCGATGCGCACGCCCGGCGCAAGCTCGAACGTCGCCCTCACCCAGCCCAAAGCGAACTGCTCGTTCTCCTGTATGATCTGCTGATGCGCGTTCTGCTGCTGGATCGCGTTGGCCGTCTCCACTGCTTCTACACGTGGGGGGACAGGGAACACGGAGAAGATGATACACGACTTGCACGCTACTTGAACGAAGCTGTTCCACGCTTAAACTTGCGCGGCAACATGTACGTACTGTGCGTTGTCGACTTGGTCGAGGTCGTGGCCGGAGTCGTAGGTCGGGATGGCGCCGGACTGACGGCCGCTGGCGTCGCGGTGATGGTGGCCGTGGTAGACGGGTTAGGGGTGGACGTGGACGCCGTCGTGGTCGGCGCGACCGGAGTGGCCGGTGCGTTCTGCGCGTTGTTCTGCGGCAACGCCACCGTCGACACCGTCTCGACCACTCTCATCAGGATGCACGCCTTCGGGCCGTAACTCTGCGCCTCCACGGTGACGAGGGCGACCAGCGTGTCGATGGCGCCGCGCACCCGCGCCACGCTCGTGCACGGTCTCTCACCCAGCGAGGTTAAAGCGTACAAACATTCGAGGGTATACACTAAGAGAGCTATGTCGCTCAGGGCTAGAAATCTGCGGGGCATAACACAGAGGACGAGGAGCGTCCGTTAGAGATCAAGCGAGTGCTGCGCGGCGGGTTACTCTTTCCTTCGGTGACTTTCCGTCGCCCTTCTTGCCAGACTTTATGTTCTTGCCGCCGGTAACGGCGAGACGATGACGAGTTGCTCTCTGTCAGTGAGTAGCGAGTGACGATAACGGACTACTTTTGCAAAGCGATACTTTCTCCAATGACTGATTTCTGGCTGAACTGATCAGGGAGTACGTAAGAATCAAGAAGTCCCTGCGAGAAGCGCGCCGCACGGATGTCGAAGGATTCGAGTGAGAATATGCGTGTTTATACAGGGTGTGTCTCAACTCCACCGATACATGCGATAGATTCTATATCAGAAAATAAATAAATAAACGGCTCTTAGTAAATGTGTGTCCTCGAAAGCTTAGGGTGCTATTCAGAGACAAAACGAGCTTGGTTTAGTCGTAGTCTAACAGTAGTGTAAAAAATAAAAGACCAACGACATTTCTATTCAGAGGTATTGTTTTATAATTCATGCCCGTTTCTGTGGTCAAATTGTAGTTGATTTATAGCCACTAGTCTGGTTATCCCATCGGAATTGACCAATCGCACTTGCCAATACTGATTAACGACAAACGCGATTGGCTAATTCCGTTGGAATAACCAGCCGGTTAAGTTGACAATGCTGGCAGAAGTGGACATTAGTCTTGTATCAGATCTAATCTAGCTTAAATTTAAATTTAAACTGTAGGGATAGTCTAAGGTTGGTTTAATCTTTTAACTGCTACAGGGGCGTATGTACAGGGTGTCCGGAATATTTTAGAAATGAAAAATTGTGAAGATTAATCAGATCAAACTGAAAAGCAAAGTCAAGTATTATTTTGCAAAAATTGCAGTAGTTATTAAGTTATTAATGATTGAAAATGATCACCTTTAGAGATTCTTTTAATTGATAACTTGAAAATTTGCGTATTTGTTTGCAGAATGGTAAAGGACATTTTTGTTCAGAATGACCCTATCTACAATTATATGACAGCTATTGTGCCTAGCAACAGGTTCAAGATTCAGGGTTCAAAGTTCAATATACTCATATCTACCGCTAGACACAATAGCCGCCATATAATTGTAGATTAGGTCATTCTGAATAAAATGTCCTTTATCATTTTGCAGATAAGTACTCAAATTTTCAAGTTATCTATTAAAAGAGCCTCTAGATGTGGTCATTTTCAACCATTAATAACTATTGCGATTTTTGCAAAATGATACATAACTTTTCTTCTCAGTTCATCTGATTAATCTTCACAAGTTTTCGCTGCCAAGAGATCCCGAACACCCTGTATATGTCCTGAGACATATCCATCACATCAAGAATTTCCTTCTAATATTCTTGCTTCATGGCTTTATCTGTATTTGTGTCCATGCATCTTTTCTGGGTAATGTTCTTTTTTGGACGTTTTTTAACATTGAACCTGTCAGGAAACTTTCCTCCTCTGTGATCCAGTTAACTTTCCTACTTTGCTTTATTTTATTTGATGTATCCCATTGAAAATAATTTTGCTATCACAAGTTGAAAAAGAGTCTCAAAACGTAAACACGAATCTCCAAAGACGCGCTTTGACAATTCTCGGTGATTGAATTTCATTGGCTACGAAATATCTGAAGATAAATTTAAGATGATTAAATACAAGATCCTACTATATCCCGTCCGAAGGGTTTGATTTTTTCAGTCCGGATTTATTCAAATTTAAACCATTTCGGGAAAATGTCTCTGACTAATATAGTCTTAATTTATCGTTAGTCCACGGTAGGCCAGACTGTCGAAGGATTAACTAATCCAGAACTAAAGTAAGATTATTACGGTTTTACATGTCTCTGAATAGCACTCTTAATTTCTGAGATACGGTTGCCGTCCTAGAATTAAAAAAAAAAAAATATATATATATATTCTTTTTTTATCCATTAAATCGTGTTTTATGGATAACTAGACACACATCCGGACAAAAAAATTTTTAAAAACCTCTCCTACATTTGCAAAGTCTTCAAAAGCGTAGACGACGCCACGGTAAACGATTCTTCACTTAATATTCAGAAATTATCCAAATTGATGAGCATTATCTTCCAAAATAAGAAAGGAACGTGTTATATTAGCGTGTCGTATTAGCCTTCCTAACTCGCTCATCGCGACACATTTTCTCCCAGACATCGTTGTCATCTTCTGAAGGCTGATTTCAGAAAAGAAAAGTCAAGTCTTTGCGGACGTATGTTTATACCGAGACTTCCTCGCTTATTTTTCGACATAGAATCCTGCAAATCTATCGGTATAGTTCAGACACACACACACACACACACACATACATGCACACCCTGTATAATGCATACGTATTCACCTGCATATAAGTTCATATACACCGTCCGCCAAACCGAACGTGACGATCTCCTCGTTGCTGTCCTGCTGACTGATCTTATTAAGCACCTCGAGGCAGGATATCACGATAAACCTGTCCTGGGACTCGATTCCCCGGGCCACGCACGACAATACGACGTCCGATATCCTGTCGCCGGCCTCCTTTAGAATAATTTCATTCGCTATGTTCCCTAGTATGTCGAAGCCGAGTTGATGCAGATTGCTCCACCTCGCCCTCACGCACAGCAACACGAATCTCAGGAAACACCGGTTCCTGCCCAACACCGTGGCGTTCTCCGGCGTGAAGCTGAGGTTCCGCAGGATCGACGCGATCTGCAGCACGCGCTGCCCGTACGGGTCCTGCGTGCCTAACGTCCGGCCGACGCAGAACAGATCCTTGTCCTCCTCCTCGAACTTGATGGAATTTTGGTTCTGATCCTTCAGACTCTCATCCGAATGCGACGACACGAGCGGATCCAGCCGTGGGCAGTCCGGGAGAACCTGCGAGCGAGCACAAACGAGACGACGTTTCAGAATCTCGGAAGCGGAAGAAGGAGAATTAGCGGCCGGCAGCTTTGTGTTGCGATCCCGCGAAAGATCTCAAGGATTAAAAGTTCAAACAGAGCGTTAAGAAGAGAGAGAGAGAGAGAGAGAGAGAGAGAGAGAGAGAGAGAGAGAGAGAGAGAGAGAGAGAGAGAGAGAGAGAGGAGAGAGAGAGAGAGAGAGAGAGAGAGAGAGAGAGAGAGAGAGGAGAGAGAGAGAGAGAGAGAGAGAGAGAGAGAGAGAGAGAGAGAGAGAGAGAGAGAGAGAGAGAGAGAGAGAGAGAGAGAGAGAGAGAGAGAGAGAGAGAGAGAGAGAGAGAGAGAGAGAGAGAGAGAGAGAGAGAAGAGAGAGAGAGAGAGAGAGAGAGAAGAGAGAGAGGAGAGAGAGAGAGAGAGAGAGAGAGAGAGAGAGAGAGAGAGAGAGAGAGAGAGAGAGAGAGAGAGAGAGAGAGAGAGAGAGAGAGAGAGAGAGAGAGAGAGAGAGAGAGAGAGAGAGAGAGAGAGAGAGAGAGAAGAGAGAGAGAGAGAGGAGAGAGAGAGAGAGAGAGAGAGAGAGAGAGAGAGAGAGAGAGAGAGAGAGAGAGAGAGAGAGAGAGAGAGAGAGAGAGAGAGAGAGAGAGAGAGAGAGAGAGAGAGAGAGAGAGAGAGAGAGAGAGAGAGAGAGAGAGAGAGAGAGAGAGAGAGAGAGAACTCGCGTCTCACCCCGTCGACGTCTATCGGCGGCTGCTGCTGCTGCTGCTGCTGCTGCTGCTGCTGCTGCTGCTGCGTCGTCGTCGTCGTTGTCGTCGTCGTTGCCGTCGTCGTTGCCGCTGCCGTCGTCGTCGTCGTCGTTGTCGTCACCGCCGCCGTCGTCGTCGCTGCCGTCGCCGTCGTCGTCGCCGTCGTCGTCGACTCCTCGCTCTCCGTCGTCGACGCGAGGCCGGCACTGCCTTTGCTCTGCTTCTCCTTCTCGAGTGTCTTCCGTCTGGAGAACGTCGGCAGGTGGGTGGGTGGCTTCTTCATGAAGGCCCTCTCGTTCGTGAGATCTATCACGTCCTGGGAGTCGAGCACGTCCGACCAGAAGGAGTTGATCGAGTAGTTGCGGACGCGCGAGTACACCTCGATGAAGAGCTGCCGCGTACCGGGCGAGTCGAACACGCCGGCGTGCGCCAGGAGGATGTTCACCAGCCGGGGGTACTTGTCGAGCCGCAGGGTGTGCTTACCCTCGTTCGACAGGAGAGTGCAGACGTTGATGGCGAAGTCCTGCTCGTTGGGCAGCGGCGAGAGGAGCGACAGCGCGAGCTTGTCGTAATTGGAGGGCTTGTAAAGGTCCGCCGACAGTCCGTTGTAGTCGCGCAGGGACTCTGAAAACAGAAGCGGCGGAATAGCGGGTTCAGCACTTGCTATGCCAGGGGCAGCTCTCTCCCTCCCCCTCTCGCTTCGAGGCGATCTCGGGATACATAGATCTGCGAGGACGAGGGGAAAAGGTCGGGTGCAATTAACGTGATTGCCTACGAACGAGCCGAAGAAAGGCGTTCGGCTCGTTCATCGCCACCTTAGCTCAACCTTTTAGTCGAACCATGAAGATGCCGCAGGATCGCGAGCGCGCGTATCGTAATCCCCCTCCCCCAAGGTCCAGCGAAATTTTCAAGCGGCTCCTTTCGTCAGCTTCGCGGAGCCTCGAAGACTTGGCGTGTGCGCTGAAATCTCGCGAGCTTGCGAACGAGGCGTAATTAGCGCAACGGGACCAACGTAAGAACGCAGGTATTCAGCGAGCTGTCAGCCGCGATGACGCATTCCCGATCACGCCGAAGGTGGCGCGCGATATTGACGTAGCGGCGCGACGTTTACCTTGGCGGTGCAGACGCGCGAAGGTCGCGCGCGAACGTTCACGTGTTAGCGCGCGCGCGCGCCGGAGGTTGCCGATGATGACGGCGGTTTTTCGACGTGCAGCCGCCGACAGGCTGGCAACTAGAACAATTAACCCTTTGAAGCATGGTGGGATCCCACAATCCCACCTTTTCTTTCTTCATTTTTAATTATTTAACCTATCTTTTTGATATTCTCGTCCGAATTCTTTTCACTTCTATAAGATATGTTAGGTATTGATATACGTGCTAAAAAATGTAAAATGTCAATTTTTTTAAATTTAAGCATCCTGTAAATATAAACAAATTACATAAAATTATACAATTTTCAGTAAAAATTCATTCATAACGAGGTGATCTATAAAAACAATCGTAACAAAACTTGTTTATTTTACGTTTTTAAGGTCGCCGATTACGAGTCCAGGATCAGAATTTCGAAATTCAAAATGGCGAATCCAATATGGCGGACAAAAATGTTCAAAACCCTTCGATTTCGACAGAAATAGGTACATGGAGGTTTTTTGGGTCGCTCATTACGAATTTGTTATCAGATTTCCAAAATCCAAAATGGCGGGTCCAATATGGTGGACAAAAATGTTCAAAATCCTTCAATTTCGACAGAAATAAGTACATGGAAGTTTTTTGGGTCGCTGATCACAAATTTGTTATCAGATTTCCGAAATTAAAATCTATAATAGCATATCAAAGTTAGCCATTTGAAGTCGCCATATTGGATTCGCCATTTTGAAATTTTTAATTTCGACTCTATATTTGTAATTTATGATCGAAAACATATATATATACCGGGTTTGATACATATCCATAATATCATATCAAAGTTAGCCATCTGAAGTCGCCATATTGAATCCGCCATTTTGAATTTTAAAATTTTGACTCCAGATTCGTAATCAGTGACCCAGAACACCCCTAAATACATAATCGGTTTCTTTTACTATTAGAACCTTTATTATTAGAATCTTTTATTATTAGCATAGAACAATTCGTGCTTCAAAGGGTTAAGAGAAACGCCGCGCATTATCGCGGCGGCCGGTTGGAACAATGGAAACGCGGCACGAGGAGGAGAGATGGACGCGAGAAGAAGCGACGCCGACGGGTCGTTTGCGCGAGCCGAGCTTCTCTACCTCCTTCTCCCTCTTTCTTTATCTCTCGGCCGCTCTTTTTTCGCGAGTGTCAGAACTGACGAGACCGATGAGAGCTCGGTTGTATCTTATCCGTCGATACACGTCGCACGTTTCCACAAGAGCGAGGCGATTAAAATAATCTTTCACCCGCGAGCGTAAACGTCTGTTGCGACGCGAGAGGACTCTTTCTCTCTCTCTCTCTCTCTCTCTCTCTCTCTCTCTCTCTCTCTCTCTCTCTCTCTCTCTCTCTCTCTCTCTCTCTCTCTCTCTCTGTCTCTCTCTCTCTCTCTCTCACGAAATTGTCACGCGGCCAATCCGACCCTGCCGCGCTCGACGATGGCTCGTTGAGGCAGGTCACGGCTGGTTGATGCAACAAGAAAGCGGAGCTAGAGTCTCGCCGGTAATAAGGCATCGCGAGCTTTCGAATCCCCCCTCCCCCTCCCTCCACGCAACGGCAGGCCCCCCGTTGCTCGTCCTCTCGTCGTCCTCGACGAAGGTCTACGCATCGGCCGCGGAAACCTGGACAACTGTCGGCAACTACGATCCCCCCACACGTGGCTGAATATTCCTGAAGGCGAGCAGAAATAACGAGCTTGACGAGGCTGGCGCGAGTAAAATTGAATTAAATTAATTAGGCCCCGGTAGTATCCGGCGTGGAAATAGACGTCGCGAATATTCAGAGCGACTTGCGCGCGCAGATAAGCCATGATAAACGCGCGTAAACAATCGGAGCAATAAATGGCCCGGAGTTGCGAAAAATATCTGACCCCGCTGAGGGGGACCACGAGAGAGAGAGAGAGACAGAGAGAGAGAGAGAGAGAGAGAAAAAGGAAAGAAAGAGAGAGGGGGGAGTTTCAGAAACGTGCAATGTCCGGAGCACGTAGCCACTAACGAAGTAACAACGCAAGCGTGAAAAGCGAGGTCGACGCGGGACACGGTTATCGGTCATCGTCGAGAGGGCGCGGAGGGAGGAGGCGACGCGGGATGCGCTTATCAGCGCGGAGATATCTCGTGAGTCGCGGACCCGCAATAGTAAGATAGCCGAGCACGCTAATCCCGGCGGCGGCGTGCGATTTCCATACAACGGCTGTTTCATTCCGCTCGACGACGCTCTCACGTCGCGCGCGCGTCTCATCATTATCGTCCGCTCGCTTCGGCGAGCGAAGAGCCGGAGTAGCCGGGAAGGGTCGCCGCTACTCGAGCGTCGAACTGAGAGAAGGGGGAGAGGGGAAACGAGCAGGAATATTCATCCGTTTACTTGTTTACGCACCGCTTGATCGCGCGATCAATTATCGCGTCGTCGCGCGCGCGCGCGCGTCCGACGCGACAGGACGACGCCGGGCGCGCTCTGCAGCAGCAAGGTGATCGACTCATTCCTGATGCACCGCAAGTAGGTTGTGCGTGCTCTCTCGGTCAAGGTTGGCTTTCTACGCGAGAGGGTCCTGCGACGTACGCTCCGCGCGCGCGCTGGAGCTTCGCTCGTTCAGCTCGGCGCTCCGTGTCTCTTCTCCCGCCGCGCTTCCGCGGACGCGTTCTCAGGATCTAGTCCTGGCACCGACGCACAGACAGAGAGGACATCGCGGCACTCGCTCTCTCTCTCTCTCTCTCTCTCTCTGCTCTCCCCCTCTCTCTCTCATCCATCTCCTCGAGAAGGGTAACGAGAGACTCGCGTGAGCGAGCAATCTCGGAGGACGGGATCACCGAGAGCGAGATCGAGTTCCCTGTGCAACGTCCTCGGTATTATCTGCGCTCCGGAACGCGCAGGAGGACTTTAGCGGTGCGCGTAAGAGAGAAAGAGAAAGAGAGCCCTTATCGGGCAGGTCGAACACCGAGCGCGTGACGTTATCGCGGATCGCGGTAATCTTTTCCGCCGCGAAACCGCGATCAATATCGCGTCCCAGGCGAAGTGTCGAGTTTCGCCGGAAACCAGCGGTAGGGGGTGGGGGAGCCAAGGGGAGAGGGGAGAGAGCGACCGACGACCGGTAACGCCGTTACTTCGTGGCGAAGAAGCACGGGGTGCCGGGGCGCGGAGGGGAGGGGGCGGCGGAAGGCAGAGACAGGAAAGGAGGGTCCGCGCGCGCGAAGGAGCTCCAAGGGGGCTCTCGTTAATAAAATCATGGCTCGTCAACGGCGCCGCGAAGTGGCGCGTATCGATTTCAAGCCGAACACGCCGTGTTTCTCCCCGCGGCGCGGGGGGAGAGAGGGGGAAGAGAGGGGCAGGGGCAGCGGAAAGCGTCTCACGAAAGGCGCGATAAACAACAATGCGGCGATGAAAGCTGCTCGCGGCGCGCGCGCGGCTTACCGTTATAACGTCGTTGCGCGCGCGCGCGCATGCGCATTCGCGGCCAAAGTTGCCGCTCTCGGCACTTTTTAGCCACATTTCCGTCGAAGCGACGAATCGATACACGCCGCGCGTTCAATCGCGCCGCGCGCGCGTCTGAGATCGCTCGCGGGCGCGCGCTGCGGAGAACGACGACTCGATGTTCACGGCGGGATCGCCGCGCCACCGGATTTCCAACGATGTTGAAGAATGCGAAGAATGCGACGATGAAGAAGCGACGAATTTCTCGGTATCCGATCGAAGCATCCGCCAGCACTGCTTTCCGCCGCTATTCACCTCGCGCTATTCAGTTCGCGCGCTCTCGATAATGGGATCGTCTTCGGAGCCGCTGAAATAATCACCCCCCCCCCTCCCGGATCGATTCTCGCTGGGTTATTCTGATATGTCTCGATAACGCGGCGAGCGATTGTCGGGTACCCACATCGAGGTCGAGGAATTGTGCGATTCTCGGCCGCGGGGCCGTCTCGGTCTTCAGTCCCTCTCTCTCTCTCTCTCTCTCTCTCTCTCTCTCTCTCTCTCTCTCTCTCTCTCTCTCTCTCTCTCTCTCTCTCTCTCTCTCTCTCTCCTGCACTATTTCAGTCGTCGGTGATTTCGCGACGAGTTTAGAAACTCGTCGGATCCTACACGTGAAAATTGCACGTAGGTTCCATGGGAAACAATATACATACCACACGCGCGCGCGTGCATGTATCGCACACATGGGGCGAGAAATTCGGGCGATATAAAGCGAGACGATTGATTCGCATTGACGAATGTTAGCGAGGCTATTTATAGGCCGGCTGCGCGATAAAAGCAATATACGGCTGACAATGTCATCGCATGACACCGTGTTTCCCCGTATTCAATCAATCCGAACTCAACCGCGTCAGAATCAAACGGCTCTATGATTAAATACCGATAAATATGCGATACAATGCGCACAGAGAGAGAGAGAGAGAGAGAGAGAGAGAGGGAGAGAGAGGGAGGGAGAGAAAGGTCCGATCGATCGGTCGGCACTCGTAAGCACCGCGGGGCGAAAGCATTAACCCCCGGGCATTATCGCTCTTCCGCTGCTCGTTACCGTCGATTCGCGATGCCAAAAGTCCAAACGCCCGCCAAAGCGACGCTCGCGAAATTCGACTAGTCTCGCCGCCGCCATATTCTTCGTTCTTTCGTTCCGCCGTAAATTATAAATAAGTAATTATCGGTCGACACTCCATCCCCTCCCCCCTCCTCACCCTACCTCCTCATTTGATGCCGAAACGGCTGGAATTTATTCCCGACGCGCCGGAGGAAGAGGAGAACGCGGAACGAGCGAGAGAGAGAGAGAGAGAGAGAGAGAGAGAGAGAGAGAGAGAGAGAGAGAGGAGAGCGCGCAACGCGCGACACTCGCGCGGGGCGAGACGCAGGCCCCGTGGCGTTAATTGGCATTGCAGTCCGCCGCTGACAAGCGCGTCGCGGACGGGGCACGAGGCGCGCGCAGTGCGGCGGAACGCGCGTTGATGCGCCGCCGCGCCGCGCCGCGCCGGTGGCACGCGGTGGCCCAGACATCGCCGCGTCAATCGTCGCGGACGCCCGCACCCGAGACCGCACAGGTGGGACTCGGCCGGAAATCGGGGGGGGAGGGGGTCAACAGCGCGCGCGCGCGCGCGCGAAGGCGCGCCGCGAGTGTATGCGTGCGCGCATCGGCGAGCCACCTTTTGCCAGTCGCCCGCGTCACCCGCATCAACACGACCCGCATCAACGCGTTCCTCTCTCGCGCGCGATGTCAGAAGGAAGAAGCGGCGCGAAACGACGCTGATGATACCAGCCGCAACAAACGTCACGGTTCCTCCTCGACGTTCTTTCTTCCCGTGAATTTCTCTCCCGCGTGCCGCGTCACTCCTTCGAGCGACGCTCATTCTTCTCTCGCGGGATCCGATGACCCGCGTAGGCGTTGCCGCAGCAGGCCTCTCTCTCTCTCTCTTTCTATTCTTTTTCTTTATCTTGCCTCCGCATCGATATTCGCGGCTGGAAATTTGACGTCGCAGAACGGACGCGTGCGTCTCTCTCTCTCTCTCTCTCTCTCTCTCTCTCTCTGTCCTTTTTCTTTATCTTGCCCCCGCATCGATATTCGCGTCTGGAAATTTGACGTCGCAGACAGAGCAGACGTGTACGCGTAGCCGTTGGCGCAGCTTTTCCTTCTCCGTCGTTCGTTTTTTCGCCGAGCGAGCATCCATCTCCCTAATCTAGCACACGACACACAACAATACACACACATACACAGGCGGGGTGAGCTGGCTCTCGCTCGGCCGAGTCGCGCGCGGCGAACATCACGCAAGCGCGGCATTATACCGGGACGATCAAGAACCGACGGAACACTTATCCCCGCAAACGCTTATTGATTGTGACGCGCGCCTAGGTCGCGCGTCTCGCTCTCGCTCTGCCTGTCCATCTACCTTTCGCCGCCGACGACTCCCCCCCCCCTTCTCATTCCCTGCCTCGTCGGTTTTCTCACTCTCTCGGTTCGCACGTGCACGAGCGCGTCGATTTCTGCCGGTGTAATCTCGCGATTCCGACTGAGAATCGGCGGTTTTCATAGATAGTTACCTTCCACCCTCCCCCCGCTCCCGCTCTCGCTCTCGTCAGGTAAGAGAGCGGGACGAGAGAAGGAGAACCGCCATGTATCGCGAGGATGAGATTTAATGGGCGCGCATTATGAGTGTCACGACGAGTGGTTTAACATTCGCGTCACGCGATCGCCGGCGTCTCTCGCGTGCGTGCGACGGAAAAGGACAGGACGACAGGACGAAATTCTATGCGCGAGCAGAGCCCGTCGATCCTCCTGAGACCGCGGACTCTTTCTTCTCGGAGAAACCTCCAAGCCGCTCTCTCGTTCCCCCCTCTTGCCAGGGACGAGCGCTAACCTAACAATGGGAAATAACCATGACGCGGATTTCCCTACCGCGTCGCGACAGCTGATGTCACCGCCGTGTCTCATCGCGCTGTGACTAATAAGGACACTCCGAGCTGCCGACCTGAATCTTCCACTCGCGACGGTACTCCCCGGAGTTGGCGTCGACAGGACACAGCTGGTGCGCGAGCAATGTTCTCGAGCCGCCCCCGCCGAGTTAGAACACGTCGTAACGTTAAAAAAAAAAAAAAAAGAAAAAAGTAACGTTGCGAGATGAAACGCTTCATCGTCCTTCGGCGGCGCGTGGCGCAAAGTTTGCGCGGAAAACGATCGCGACATCGAGCGGCCGCGCGCGCGCGCGCGGCCGGGATGAATCGCGCCGAGAGACGGAGATACGGAGGAGGGAAGAGAGAAAGGGAGGGGGAGCTCTTCCCGCCAGGACGCCTTCGCTGTGACCTGGTTCCGGGGTAAGCATCGCGCGGCAAGCTACCGCTTGCGCGGTAGCTCAGCGCGCGCGCGCGCGGAGGGGGGTTGCCCGCGCGACTAAGAAGCCCGGGGTAAATTAACAATCGTTAACGTACGTAGATATCGGTAAGCGTCATTTTCACACCCCCCCCCCGACGAGCTGCTCACACCCCGGGCGCGCTGCGCGCTCCTACAGCTGCTGCTCTCGCTCGCTTCCTCCCTCCCGCTCCACTCCCCCACAGCGCGCGCCACATCGAGCCGCCCGTTCGCGCCCTCCCTCTGCCCTCGCGGTGTCATCCAGTTAGCCCGGAGAGGAGCTTCTGTGCGGGTGGTCGCGGACGCGCTCGTGGAAAGGCTGCGTCGGTGCGCATGCGCGCCGAGTATAGACCCGCGACGCGTTCCGCCGCGCTCTCTGTGTGTGTGGATACGCGCGCGCGCGGCCTGCTCTATGCCTTACGTCCTACGCGGCGTACGTGTCGTGTACACACACACACACACACACACACACAGAGACAGACACACATACGCACGATACACGTCGTGTTGTGTATATGCACACATGTGTGTTGCGATTACTGCCCATTAAATTATCTTGTATACGTCGCTCGTGCGTATTCGCTCTCGCGCACGACCCCTCCCTCCCACGCAGGCTCCCCCGCGCCCCTGGCCGTCCTTGCTCCCCACCCCTCCGCCCGCGTGTATACAACGAGCGCGCGCACGAAAGCACTCGCGCTCGTTCTCGCTCGCGGCTCCCAGCCAAGCCAGCCAGCCACCGCCGCCGCCGCCGCCGCCGCTGCCGCGATTCGCATGTGCGCGCCGCACCGCTCCCCTATCTATCTATCTCTCTATATCCCTCTCCGGCTCGATAGCCCGTCGCTGCTGTGCTCTCGCAGGCAGGAGCACAGCACGTCAATAACCCGTTACCGCCTTGGCACTGCCGCGGCACTGCTCTATGTGTGTGTGTGTGTGTGTGTGTGTCTCGGGGTGATATCGCGCACACTTTAGCGGTTTTGCACGCAGGCACACACACGACAAACATCTCGCAGCACGCGGGTCGCGCCGCGAAGATACGCTGCCGCGGATGTCATGAGCGCAGAGGGTGAGGGGTGAGGGCAGTCGCCACAACTCTACCTACTGCGCTCCTCCTTCTCCTCCTCTTGTGCCGGGGTGGCGAGAGATGCCTCGATTGAGAAATGCCCCCGTTTTACGATTAGCGATCGCGAGCGAGCGAACATCGCGCTCCATCGATCGAAGGCGTCTCTCTCTCTCTCTCTCTCTCCCCCCCTCTCTCCCTCCTTCCTCTCGTCCTCTTTCTCTCGTAACGGCTGGTTACCATCGCCTATGCGCTCCCCGTTTCCGCCGTCGCTAACCATTATCGCTATCGGTAATTATTACGGATAATCCGCCGATCGGCGGATCACGGCGAGAACGTTCGTGGCTCGTCGGCTCGTCTCGCCTGCGGTCGTGCGAAATTCGAATATCACTGTCCTGATAGAAGCGAGAGCGAGAGCGAGAGAGACAGAGAGAGAGAGAGGAGAGAGAGAGAGAGAGAGAGAGGCGAGAAAGGATAAAGGGATGGGAGGGGGAGTGCAGGAGAGGCGAACTATTCGCGGAGTGTAATCGAACCGCGCTATTTTTACGCGGTGTTGCTGGGACGACGCGGAACGCGGGCGAAAAATTCTGACAGGCGGAAATTGCAAACGCGGTGAATTATTGAACCGTGACACGTCGCGCGTACAAACAGAGAGAAAGGCGATGGCGGGACAGAAAGAGAGAAAGAGATAAACAGAGAGAGAGAGAGGGGGGGAGGGGGAGGACGAACACTGCGCGTAAGCGATGCAGCGGTAAAGAACGACGAGGAGGGGCACAATGGGCGACGGAAAACGCATTTGAAAGTCGCTCGACCGATGCGTGCGTATGCACATGCGGATTGTATCGGGACGCGCATCGGCATAAATTGAGCGAGAATGGTCCGTTGTCGCGTTCCTTGCGACGCCGGGCGCAAATTTCGCGCTAAAGCGCGATACAGCAAGACGATGTCAGGTCTGTTGCGAAATCGGTCTCGGCAATCTTGGTTTTAGTTGTAAGGTTGGTAGGCCTTAAGCCCGTATCAGACTATGGATTGGGATTGAGAGATTGGATTGAAAGTTGACCAATTGGAAAAAAGAAAATAATCTCAAAAATATAATAAACTTAGCCCTGATTGGTTAAATTTCAATCCAATAAATCTCAATGCCAATCCGTAGTCTGATACGGGCTTTAAACTAACTTGGATACGTTCCGTAACTGATCAGCTGATTGATCATCAAGATAAGCAATAAAAAATAATATTGCAAAATTAATAGCTGAAGCCAAGTTCGCAAATAGAAATAGCACACGGTTGTGTGAACGTCCAAGCGCGATCAGCTGGCCAATTGCGGAACGTATCTACGTACTCGTAATACCCATTTCTATCAACTTTGCGTAATTTAATTGATTGGTTATTACGACAAAATTGACCAATCCACATCTGTCGTTAATCGGAATTGCGACAAATGCGACCGGGCAATTCCGACGGAATAACTAGTCGGATAAGTTCACTGCAATTGGTGAAAATGGATGTAGGTTAGTTCAAGAGTGAAACTAAAGTTTCCGAGAAACCGATATCGGAACAGACCTATAATGTTCCCAAAGGCCCCTACGAGCCGTCGAGCATAACTTTTTCTAGCACATTTCTTTAAATATATAAGAACCGTAAGTATAAAATATTAGCCTCAGCAATTAAGCAGAAGCCGCGAGAGTTTAACGAGTTTTGCTAACCATTGGACACTTTTCCACTTCCACATCAACATTTCAAGAATTTCAGTGACGCTTCTGTGAAAGTACAAAAATTATTGAACAAATAAAGTTGACAATTCAAACGATGTAACCTAACCTAACTAAACCAAGCTCGAGCCTAACCAAGCTGGAATCTAAAAAGCCTACAACGTACTTGAACATAAAGGATACGATGATCTTAGAGTGCACCGTAACATCAAATTTATCTGCAAAGAAACCGGCGCTAACGTCCAGATGATCGAATCTCGGCGGAGACCTTTACGATTCAGGTTGTGGGAAGCCAATGTACCATCAGAATATCTCGACTATCATCTTTGCAAGTGTCTTTGGCAACAAAGAGTGCGTCAAATGAACCTTCATCAGTCTCAGAATTGACTAAAGCATTTACACAAATTTATCCCAACGAACCTTGAAGTGGACTTATCGCTAAGAAGCAGAACCTCTGAAACTCGGCTTTTAACGACCAAGGCATTAGTAAACTAATAAACAACTATCGAGGCCAATATTTTATACTTAGCATTCCCATGCCCCCATACAGGTGTACTCCAAAAATTTCAGCTCGCTAGCTCAAGGGAGAGAGGGCGGGGGGGCTCGGAATAGCCCAATAAGGAACCGAGTGATCGTTTTCCGCGACTTGACGGACACGAGACAGTCGAGTCGAGACGATAACGTATGCGAATATCGACGACGCGTCTCTCTGGCGCGCATAAATAATTCATCAGCCGTCGAAATATGTTTAGACAGGTAAGAAATTTCCATAAACGCGCGGAAAGGAAAGAACGAACGGCGAGATGAGTGGCAAGATCATCGCGCGCTCGATGCACGCAAACAACTGCCAGGGACTCACCTGCGATGTTGTGCTGATGGTGATTATAGGTAAGAGGAACCGAGTGTAATGCCCTGGCCGACCATTTCCGGTGTCTGGAGTCCTCGTCGTCGTCGTCGGCCTGCTGACCATCCTCGCCTAAGAAGTGGACTTTCTCGTACCTGTCCAGATACCTGGAACAATAGCAGTCGTGGTTGACGTTTCAGCGATTCTTGCTTCGAGCAGGCGCTTATCTCGACCTTGCATCGTCAAGCTCGCAGGTCCCTCCTCCCTTTTTCGTCCACGTCCCTAGGCCACACGCTCGACTGAACTGTCAATGTCGCGTGCGAACATCGTGGAGCGGGGGGGGGGGGATATATCGGTCCGCATGAGCTCGACGGGGCCCGTCAGCGCGAAAGCAGCAGGGACGAAAAGTCAGCCGCGCGAAACTCACCCCAGCCACGGCAATAACCTCGAGATCGGCAGCGACTCGGCGGCACGTCGAGCGCGCCGAGAAAACCGGTTGATCGGCAGCGACGGCGAGTCACCACGTGGCGCGAGTGCCTCTACCTGAAGAGCGCGCGGCTCGCAACGACGTTCTACCGTCGACGGCACTACGACCTCCGAAGGAAGTCACGACGTCACTGAACTCCGCAGGGGCGACCGAGAAACCAACCAACCAACCAACCAACCGACCGACCGACCGACCGACCGACCGACCGCCCGGTGAAGGTGCGACGAACTCGCGCGACGTTCGCGCAAACAGGGTTGCTGCGAGAGAGGGAGAGACAGAGAGAGGGAGAGGAAATCATGAGACGATGGGGAAGAGAGAGAGAGAGAGAGCGAGAGAGAGAGAGAGAGAGCGAGAGAGAGAGAGAGAGAGAGAGAGAGAGAGAGAGAGAGAGAGAGACAGAGGACATCGAGTCGTGGGTGGGCGAAAGAAAGTGGTGGGGGTAGGTGTAGTGGATCCATTCATGCAACCGACGTACAGTGCGGAAGGTGCAGGCGGTGGAGCAAGCAGCCAGAGCCTGATTGGCCGTTGGCGGGTGCGGACTGAACACTTTGACTACCGCCGCGGCGACGACCGCGTGCCTAGCCACGCGTGTGTCACGCGCCGCGCGTCGTGTTGCCGCCGGTGTCATCGTTGATCCACCAGCGCGCTGCTGCCGACGTGGTGCGCGCGCGTCCGGGTCCCAGAAGGGAAGGCTCTCCGACCGCGAAGCGGCCGAGGCTCTCGGCTAATGTCATTCATCGTATCTCAATGTGTCGCTCTTGGGGAGAAATATCTTCCTCATCGCGGGCGATACCCCCTGCTCGGGCGCGGGGTCGAATGGGGTGCACACGTGAAGACACTCAAGAGCGGTACTCAGGTGGAGGGTACTTGGGGGGGAGGGAGTGAGTACTCGGGAAATCGCGGACTTGGTCGAGTAGTCCGGAAGGGACCAGTCGCGACGTCGGTTCTCGTCTGGCCCGAGATGATCAGGCCAGATGTCGCCATCAGACCCAAGGGTCCTTCCAGCGGGCTTCAGTCGAGTCTAAGAACGTTGCGACTTGGACTCGCACTGACTCCCGCCGGCCATAACCCGCGATACAATTTGCGCAATGATCTGACTTAACAACGATAGCCTAGCCTAGCCTAGCCTCACGCGCACCATCGGGAAGAAAGCGCAAGAGAGCTCGCGCGATGGCGTGAGTCTGTCAGGAGAGTGTTGGCGCCGAAAAATCACGGCCGATAACGCCGCCGCGGAAGGCAGACGCAAGAGAGAGACGCGGCGGCGGCGGCGGCGGCGGCACTCGATGGCGTGTCCGCGCTTGGCAGCAAGGCGCGCGCTAACAAGATTGCAGGGCTCACTCCGAGGAGGGAGAGGGAGACAGAGAGCCGGAGAGCGACAGAGAGCGGGGGGAGGAAAGCGAGACTCAGGAACCACGTGGGTCTCGTAGAGCGAGGCCGGGGCATGAATGAACGCGAACGTACGTAGTACGCGATACGGAAAATGGTGGTGGGGCGTAGGGACCAATGCCGATACGCGGTGTTGGCCGTGCGGCAAAACGTTGCTACTCCCTGCTTCTTGCAGACGCTCGCGGACTGCCAGACGCAATGGAACATAGTGGCAAGCGCGAGCGAGCGGCCGCTCGCTGGCCGGGAAATCTCGACGGACGCCTCTTGCGGCGCGCGCACGCCGATCGCCGGCCGATCCTCCTTCAGTCACCACCAGTGCGCGAACGCGCCATCTCCGCGTCCGTCAAGTCCGTAAGCTACCTCAGGAGACACTCGTTTCCCGCTCTGTCGACTACCTGCACGGCATCAGCCTGCTCTGCTGCTGGCTCTCTGTTCCCGGACGAGTCTCGGCTCGAAGTTAGGAAAATTGTTGAGTATTGGTTGTGGGTGATGGGGAGGGGGAGAGGGGGCGGGGAAGTAGTCTTGGATGGTGCTAAAGATCGCCTATGCCGCACTTGGGATCGGTTGTTCCAACTTCTCGATAAGTTAACTGATATGATTTGACTTGGCAAGTTAAATCATATGTTTGTCTTTGTTTTGCCTTCAACTTAGACAAAGGCAGACATATGATGACTTAACTGTCAGTTAACTTACCAAGAAGTTGGAACAACCGACCCTTAGAGCTGCGATTGCAGACCTCCGATACCTCATAGGGGTTCGTTGAAAGTTCGCTTGAGGCGCAACCGAAGGCTCCCAAGAGCGAGACGACCGTTGGACCTCTAATTTAGCGAGCGTGACGACTCCACGAAATGACGACTCCGCCTGACTAATTACGCACCATGCGTGTACGCGGGGCATGGCTTGTAAGGAAGGCATGGACGCGCTTGCCAAATTGTTGCCGCTTGCCGGCGCTGACGCGAAGCTGGATTCGCGAAAATAACTCCGTTCGTTCGGCGTGTATCCGATTGTCATGCGGCTCGTTGTGACAGTCTGAGCGTGGCCGAGTTTCCAAGAGGATCGGGGGGTGATTCCAGTGTCCGGTTCAGTTTCCCGTTGAAGGATTCTCCTCGCGCGATTATTCTCGGCTGGTCGTCGCGAGGTCGAACTTACCGAAGGTAGATCTGCTTGAGGCCGACCCCGCTGTTGATGCAACCGTTGGGAAGGTGGAATTGCTCGCATAAAGCCGCCCACTCATTTCTGGTGTTGACCTGCAACGAGAAAAGCCGGAGGGGAACGTGAGAAATTGGCCAGGCGTGTCGCGATAAAATCCTATTGGCAATATTCGACGAAGCCGTCCGAACTCGCCCCGCGATAGTCATTTATAGCGCGCGCTCGCGCACACTTTGGCGCTCTGTGCGTTATTTTAAGCCGCGGCTCGCCACTTCGACGCGCGTATCAAGAATAATTCAAGGAAATCCGCGTTCACTTTTACCGTGCCAAGATTTTCGCGCGACCCGATTTTCCTCCACACGTCGATCTCTCTCTTTTTTTTTCTCTCTCTCTCTCTCTCTCTCTCTCTCCCCCCCCCGCCCCTTGAGATCGCACAGGGAATGGCGGATCCGAGTTGTTGTCCCCTTTTCTCAATTATATAATAATATTATATAATTATATCTTTTAGCTATATAATTTTTTATCATACATATTTTTTTATACTTTTATTATATATTATCATATTTATTTATATATTATATTATTATATTTTTATCATATATTATTTATTACTTTATTATTATATTTTATTATACTTTATTTATTATATATTTTTTAATTAACTCGCTGATCTACACGAGCGCTATTAAATCGCACTTCAGCATGTTAATTAAAAAAATGTATATAATTATTGCAATAAAAAAGTTAAAAATATGTAATAAAAAAGTTATATAACTTGAAGAAATATAATTAATATTATTATGCAATTAAAATTTTAATTACATAGTAATAGCAGTAAAAGTCTTTAAGTATTGGTTAGGTTATTAAACGGAGTTCCTCTCGTCATCTCGTCGGCGACGACGTGCCTCGCCGTCGAAGAGACACCTCGGAGGATCGGCCGACTGGAGCGATAAAGCGACCGGGCGATAAGCGGCGACGACGACGACGAGTTTGCGCGGCCGGCTGAGAGAATAAACGAGCCGCGTTGTCCTCGTCCTCGGCGGATGCGCCGCGTGCGCGCCCCGGAAGTCCCGACCTTAATTACAACAACAGATTCTTCCGCTAATTCGCGAGAGCGATCTCTCCCGCCGCGCGCGCGCTCGGATTTCCTCGAGGGAGACACGCGATTCCGTCGCTCAGAGATCTTCGCGCTCTGGAGCCGCGAGATCGTGGTTCGCGACGGGAGCGCGAATCGACATTCCGCGGCGGAAATAAATGTTTATTGCGCCCCGCGCGCGTTTATTTCGGTGAATTACGCGCGCGCGGCAGGAATCCGCCGCCGACGCCGCCGCCGCCGTCGGCCGCCGCCGCTACGCGATCGTAAATCAGATTTATGCGGCGAACACGTTTGTCCGAGTGGGACACAATACTGAGCGGAATAAGTGCGCGGCATTGTTCCGGCTAAATGTGCACGCACACGTCGCGCGGCGCACTTTGATCCTTAGTCATGCGCGGCCGCGATGATCGCGTCATTCCCGAGCGAGCGCGAGAAGCTGCCGGGAAGACACGAGTATACGGAATTCTAAATAAAATTACTCGCGTGTCACGTTATCCTGCAACGCGGTGAGTCTGATAAGAGATAAACGCAGCTGTTTGTCGCTCCGGAGATCCGCCGACACTGAAACGCGAACAATCCGGCTCGCTTCACAACAGGTGCACAGACTAGGAATGGGCGATTTTTATCGATTAACCCTTACTGTACGCCAAAGATGTGCGAATCAAGAATTTTTATATCGAATCGAATCGAATCTAATTTTTTAATTCGAATTCGAATCGAATCATTAAAAAATTTAACATAACTTTTAAACATGCACATAATGATGGAAGATTTTAATATGAAAGGGGACTATTGATATTGTAATATCATCTTGAAGTAAAATATATATTTAAATATTTAAAGTAATTTATAATTAAGTTATTAATTATATACGTTAAGTTAATTATAAACATACAGGCCCAGATGGCCCGTTTTGTAGTTGGTGCGCACAAACGCTAATGTATTTGATTCGTATTCGAATCTTCGCGATCCGAAGTTTTCGAATTATTCGGACTCGAATCACATAGGGATTCGGATTCGAATCGAATCGAATTACATTAGATTCGATTCGAATTCGAATAGTTCGCACATTTCTACTGTACACCTGGAGTCCAGTGGACCCCAACAAACCGTTAAACATCAAAAGTAATTTTTTATATCGATAATAATGAATATTGGAAATTTTTTGGAGTTTGATTTTTTCAAAAAATTCCCTACTTCGTATGTCAAAATAAATATCTTTTTTTAAGCGCACGCGCATACACACATCCAAACCAATTTTTTCTTGAAAATATAGCATTTGAAGAATACAACCCCGAAGGAATTATTTAAAAATACCAAAAATTATATGAGATATGATTTTTTTTTGTAAAAAATATCTTTCTTCGCGTTTTTTTCCTTTACCGATTTTTTTTCATTATGTTCGTATTAAAATTATCCAAAAAAAGCTATTGCCTCTTATTTTAGAAGGTTCCAGAAATATCTTCAATTTTTTTCGAAATATGCAATAAAATAAGCATAGTGGCAGTTTTAATCGTTGGGGACCCCCTGTGTATCATATTAAATTATTCGGAGGTACAATAAGGTTTAACCGAAAGAACCGATAGTTTGTTTTCAATTGAGGGGACTCGAGGCTCAGATTGCTGAAAACTCGTACTTGTTTTTGATAATATTTTGTGACGAACTGAACAAATGTGCAAGAATGAAAATTTTAGATATATTTATACGACATATGAAGATTAGAAAAATTTTGTTTATTCGCAAATACTCATACAAATATACGTCCACTTAAATTTTAAACGCGTTTTTCTCGAAATTCTATTCTTCAACTTTTCGCAGTGATTTCTCCGAAACTGAGCTTCGTATCGATTTGAAATTTTAAAGCAACAATATTTGTTTATCTGGCTCTCAGGTGAATCATGGACAACTCCGTCAAAATATTTCATTTCGAGATATTAATTTTTTTATTGTTGAAGAATTGAAAAATTTTAATTTTTTCCTAATAGCTGCCATTTTGTTAATTTTGTTCGATTTTTTTTTAGTGGTTCACCGGATAATGATAAGCCCTCTCAAGATTTCTAGCTCTGAGAAAATTCGCTCTGATCGAACTACCGAGAGCCGAGATATTACTGCAAAAATGACAACTTGAAGAAAAAAGGAGAGCATATTTCAGTTATATATATATATATATATATATATATATATGAGTATTTATTAATAAACAATATTTTTCTACTCTTCATATGTTGTATAAATATACTTAAAATTTTCGTTTTTGCGCATTTATTCAATTCGTCACAAAATATTATCAAAAACAAGCACGATTTTTCAACAATTTGGCCCTCCAGTCCCCTTAATCAATGTTTTCAGATGATTTTATTTTTACTCCGTTAATCGATATTTGATGATTTTTTCTCAACATCGGCAACCGATTTTTATTTTTTCTTAAATAGATGATTTTTGTAACATAGTTTTTCAGATATGGTAAACGAAATTCACATAAACATTAAGTTCAAATCTATAATAGGTATAGTAAACTTTAAGTCTTAAGAAGTTGGCTAATCACAGTCAATTATTCTTGTAAAAGTATGTTGAGATTGATTAATTTTTTAAGGTTTAAAGTTTATTACTACATCTATCGTACAGTCATGGACAATAGGGTTGTTCTGTTTTTAATTGATGAGTTTCGGAACGTTGCCGAATGACTCAATGAGAACACTTATCTTCCCAAACTTAGTTCTCATCACGTGGAAAATACATCAAATGAGATGCCGAGTTAAAGGTCTCGTACACTGATGCAATTAGCGTGATGGACAATAAGCGATACCTAATGAGTCCGGTTTTAAAGAAAAAGTGAAAGCTTTTTCTTCTTAAAACAGAACTTTCATTAGATATCGCTCATAGCACGTCGCCAGTCGCATCCAGTGTGCAAGATCCTTTAAGAAGATTTCTAGTAATACTGAGAATATTGCGGACGTCATTCTATCTTTGTTTAACATTCAGTGAAAAATACGGATTGAATAACGCCGGCTACATCTGTTGCGAATTTAAGAACGCATTCAACATGTAAACAAGAAGAGCATCCGAGTGATGTTTCCGAACACACCCCTAGCAGTGTTTAATCTGGTGCTAACCAATTTAAATATTTACTTTGCAAATTTAATCGATTAAACGGTAAACCGATTTTTTTTTTTTTTTTTTAGAAAATAATCGATGTCGTTTCAATTTTTCTTTTATTAATCGATGTTTTAAACATCGATGTATTTTCGAACATCGCCCATCCCTAGTGCAGACTGTCTTTAGCAGTCCGTCGTGAGTCTCATAACTTTCTAACCTAACCTAACCTAACCCTTTGGCGAGAAGCATTTTTCATGCCGCCTCAACAGCTAGAAGAAGAAGCTGCAAGAAGTGTGAGCTTGAAGAGCTGAAGGACTGCGCGACTGCTCTCGCAGGCAGTAGCGCTTCTTGGCTTCGAAAATTGACTCACGCTTCTGAGGTCAGGGCGAAAAGTCAAAGGGCTTTCTACATCTACTGCGCATCGGAACTGACGGGCAGATAAACTTGAGCGATATAAGACGTAAGCAGTAAGCAAATTAACCAATCATAGTCGAATATCTGTGGGTCGTAAAACGAATAATCAATTCTGATCAGTCCATTTCTCTGCTTACGTTGCAACCGCTGATGTTTGTCTGTGTATCCGAGAGCGTGTAGGCCATAGAAAAACGTAAGCAGCAAGCGGTAAACAGATGAAGCAATCGTACGGAAAATATAAGTGATCATCATCGTTTACGTTTCACCTATGACTGGCTACATCCAGCGGAAAAAGCTGTTTCGCAACTGTCGTAAAATTCCCTTTTGTTGTGTACCCTTGGACTCAGCTAGATTTCAGAGCACACGCCAGATTCGCGAATTTGACGACAGTTGTAGTAAAGCAGCTTCTTCTGCTGAAGGCAAGCTTTGCTTCATTCGTTTATTGCTTCCGTTTCTCCACGTGCCCATCCGCTTGGCCGTTGGTGACGAAGTATTCGCGGAAAGAAAAACAATAAAATTATGAAATTACGGGTATAGAATCGGGGAATGACATGAAAGACGACGGGAAGTAACGAATCACGACGGCATGTGCAGGGTGTCCCATTTTAAATAAGCCAGGCAAAAATCTCGAAAAATATGAAAAATACTGAAAAATGCGTCAGACCAAAGTTGTATGGTTTTAAAGAGAACTTGAAATAACTATATTATTTTGTTTACAGATGGCGCCACTTTCGAAATATTCACCATTTATATAGTCATTACTTTTCTTAAATGTAAATTCCAATTTTTTATTATATCATTTTTTCTACCAATTTGAACAACTTTTGTTTGAAATATTTTCTTATTTGCCTAATATTTTCTGAGATACTTGAGAGAAACTTGATAACTTTTTCAATATTTACACTTTCAATATTTTTTAATATCTCAGTAACTATTTGTCGGAAGAAAAAATGGTACCAGACTTTTTTACTCTATTTGATCTCAAGAATATATTGTTACAATAGTGCTCTAACTTTCTGTTAACTTATCGACTTTTCAAAATTTCAAAATCATCAGATTGACAAAAGTCAGGGCGCTCTTGTAACAATAAATTCTTCAGACCAGATAAAATAAAAAAAGTCTAGAGTCACTTTTCCTTTCGGCAAATAATTAGCGAGATATCGTAAGTTAAATATTGGAAAAGCTTCCGAGTTTTTCTTAAATATCTCAAAAAATATTAGGCAAATAAAGAAATGTTTCAGACAAACGTTGTTAAAATTAATCGATAGAAAAAGATGATGTAACAAAGAATTGGGATTTCCATTTAAGAAAAGTAATGATCAGTGAATATTTCGAAAGTGGCGCCATCAGTAAACAAAATGATATAGTTTTATGTTCCTTTTGAAGCCATACAACTTTTGTCTCGAACTTTTGTCTCTTAGTATCTTTCGAAATTTTTGCCTAGATCATTTAAAATGGGACACCCTGTATATTTCTCTTTCCGCGGATATTTCATTACGCAAAAGGCTTAATGCGCCTTAGCAGCTGCGTTTGTTGGTTTGCGAGGATTTTCCGCGAGCGATGCAATGTCACTTGGAGTGAAATTATACTCTCGGTAAATATGGCGTTCAAGTAACCCACCTCCAGTAGTCTTGACATACAGTCTGTTTACTAAGAGCGTCATCGACATAAGTTTTAAGCTATTTGTTATAAAAAGATAAGACAAATTACATATATACTACTCAGTCAGTATTATGGCGTTCTTATATTAACATATAGTCCAATCATCGCTATTGTCAATTATTGCCTGACATCTTCTGGCCATACTTTCTGTCAATTTTTCAGCATACTGTCGAAAGTAAAGATCGCCATATCAAACGCAGCTGTCGAGATAATTGTTTTTCACCGTGTATACTTTTCTTCTATACATAACCTCATCTTCATTAATCCCCATTCTCAATAAGATTTGTGCATCTGGTGATTGTGAGACGGCCCATTTAATGCTTCGATATTAATTTCTTCTTTTCTTTCTTTTCTTGGCAGCAAAGACAACTTCGCTGTCTCGGACCGTTGTTTTCTTGCAAAATCCCGTCTTGCCTGGGAACAATTTGCTCAGCAAATAGTATTAATGCTCTCTGATAAATTTTAACCATCTTTTTCGTATCTAAATTCTCTGTAAATGTAGATAAAGTTCCAAATCCTTGGTTGGGAAAGTAGTAAGTTTTTTACCAGGTGTTTCACGGTCCGTTGGAGTATAATAAAGTTTGCTTATGGGAGTAGACCGAGTTCGACCGACCGAGTATTGCGTGCCCAAAACGAAGATTCATCGGAAAAAATAACATTCTTCCAATTGCGATTGATACGATTCGTTTTTGTACAGATTTCCCGAGAGAAACGGTTTCTTCACTGCGCTTCGATATTTATTAAGGGGACTGGAGGGTCAGATTGCTGAAAAATCGCGCTTGTTTTCGATATTATATTTTGTAACGAACTGTGAATAAATGTGCAAGAATGAAAATTTTAGATATCTTTGTATGACACGAAGAGTAGAAAAATTTTGTTTATTAACAAGTATTCATACAAATATACGTCCATTTAAACTTTAAACGCGTTTTTCTCGAAATTTTATTCTTCAACTTTTTGCAGCGATTTCTCCGAAACCGAGCTTGGTATTGATTTGGAATTTTAAAGCAATAATGTTTTTCATCTAGCTCTCAGGTGAACCATGGACAACTCCGTCAAAATATTTCATTTCGAGATATTAATTTTTTTTATTGTAAAAAAACTAAAGAATTTGAATTTTTTCCTAATAATAGCTGCCATTTTGTTAATTTCGATTAACGTTCGATTCTTTTTTTGTAGTGGTTCACCGGATAAAATGACAAGCCTCCTCAAGATTTTTAGCTAAAATTCACTCGGATTGGACCACCGAGAGCCGAGATATTATTGCAAAAACAACTTCAAAAAAAAGAAAGAAAAAAAAAGAGCACATTTCAGCTGTATGTACCGTACATTTATATGAATATTTGTTAATAAACAAAATTTTTCTACTCTATATATTGTATAAATATACCTAAAATTTTTATTCTTATACATTTATTCAGTTCGTCACAAAATATTATCAAAAACAAGCATGATTGTTTAGCAATCTGATCCTCCAAAAATCCCTTAAGGTTTGTAGTAGGGTTCGAATACTCTTTAAGTGATAATACCGTTTTGCTTTAATTTGGCTTGTCTCTGACGCAGCGATAATACAGGATTTGCATAATACCACTGTATAATCTGTTTGTCCTTTTTTGTCGATGATTTCTTTGTCTTACCATGATCTGCCAGATCATCTACGGTATTTGCTGTTGCATGTCTGTTCGCTTACCCACTTATTCACAAAATGTGACTCTTTTACGTATTTTGCAGCCGAATGTCTCGAGACATTCTCAGCCCTCTGGGATGCGTGCGAAGGAAAACAGCTTCGAATCTTTTGACGTACACACCACTCATTGTTAAACACGTCGTTCTCTAGCGAGCGTTAGACAATGACTGGAACTTTCTGAATATCGCGTCATATGGGAAAAACCCGTCAATCTGTGCGTTCAAATGTTTTCCATATAACGGTTTTCAAACAGGAGTTGTATCGGCCACGCTCTTAGTAAACAGATTGTGCATCATAGAACTCGCCCTCCTCAGCGAGGAGTTTTAGTCGTCGCTCATCGTTTATTAAAAAGTTATTAACGAAAGAGGTTTCATGAACAGAGCCTATTTTTCCGACACAGTGTGCACTAAAAAAACGTTAAACAGTGTATATGAGGAGGGGAGGGGCGCAGTCTCCAAAAAGAAACTAATCTAACCTAACACAACCTAACCTAACACAACTTATACATCTTTGCATATGATTAGACGTCGTGGGGTTTTAAGGGGACCTTTTCAACAACGCCCGACAATATGCAAAGATGCAATAATTTAGGTTCGGTTTCCGAAAAGAAGCTAACCTAACCCAACCTCCTAATTTAGGTTATACATCTTTCCATATGATTAAGCGTTGTGGGTTTTAAGGGGACTTTTTCAACAACGCTCCAATGCAACCAATGTTCAAAGATGTAATAATCTAGGTTTGGTTAAGTTAGATTAGACTCTTTTCGACAAAGGGGTGCAAGGGGATGGATGAAACCTTCTGCTTACTGTGCTTAACATTTTTTACACCGTGTCAGAAAAATATTCATGAGACTTCTTTTGTTAATAACCTTTTAACATGTCCCGTGCCACGTGTACTACCGGTGATGTACTACAGGATGTCCAGGATCTTTTGGAAATGGAAAATTGTGAAGATCGATCAGATCAAATTGAGATGAAAAGTTATATACCATTTTGCAAAAATTCCAATAATTTTTAAGTTATGAATGATTGAAAATAACCATATCTAGACGCTTTTTTAATTGATAACTTGCGTTTAATTGAAAATTTGCGTATTTGTTTGTAAAATAGTAAAGGATTTTTTTTGTTCAAAATGACCTAACCTACAATTATACGACGGCTATTATATCTAGCGACTGGTTCAAAGTTCAAAGCTCAATATATTCATATCCATCGTTAGACACAATAGCCGTCATGTAATCGTACGTTACGTCATTCTGAACAAAAAAGTCCTATACTATTTTGCAAACAAGTGCGTAAATTTTCAAGTTATCAATTAAAAGAGCCTTCAAGATGCGGTCATTTTCAATCATTAATAACTTCTGCGATTTTTGCAAACAGGTACTTGACTTTTCTTCTCAGTTTCGTCTGATTAATCTCCACAATTTTTCGAAGTCCAAAAGACTCCGGGGACACCCTGCGTATGATAACTACACAAGACTATATAAGGCCATTACACAATGCCAGGTAATAGGCAATGGGAACAGGGAATAGAAATAAGGAATAAGAAATTATCGGCACCGATGCACAATAATGCTATGTCGATAAGAACCATCCAATCAGAACGTTCGAATTATGTCGGCTGCTTCGTAGTATTCATAATTGGGCTGCGTTCCGATATTTACTAATAACAATGAAAATGTATATGTGACACAAGCTATGTATTTTCGGTACTGGTAGTAAATATTGGAACGTAGCCTTGATGTAGTCAAACATAACCCAATAGTAACATAGGTTTTAGTTCTTTTATATTTTAGATTTATGCTATAAATTAAATATTAATATATGTTAAGGCTTATATATATACACATGTCTGTCCTGTATATAGTTTTATCAATATAATATTTTCATTGACATCCTTCGTAGGTCGTTAGCTATGGATGACAAAAACATGTTGCTATTTCTCAGTACAATGCAAACAGCTAATAAATAGCTAGCATTGGTATACCGCAAGCAGAAAAATCCGTCGTTTACACACTCTCCCTCTTCTCTGTCCTCCCAAGGCACCCAATTGCAATGATAAAACATTGTATAATATTACATAAATAGAATTCAATTTTTAGTTCTTCTTCTTTTATAAAATTCGACTTGTACATACACGTACAAACACGCACCATACAATTCGTAAATTTAACCTCAACAATCCGGACGCTGTGATTGGTTGGCAACAGGCAATAGGAATAGAATTTCCAACGTGACGGAAATTCTGTGTCTATCGCCTGTACTATCGTTCATTCTGCATTGATGCATGCATTGATGATGGTTTCTGGTATGTTGGAATTCCTTCTTGTTCCTATTCCCTGTTGCCTGACATTGTGTAACAGCCTTTACTTATCGACTAACGAATATGGCTGCGTTCCGCGTGATATTCATTGCCAGTACTCTGAAAATACCACCTACTTTATGTCACATATATTATATAGATTTTCAGTGCTGACAGTGAAAATCGGAACGCAGCCTAAATCAGTGATTATAATGAAACACTTTACGGTAACATATATCTGTCTTTACTCAAAATATCCAACGGAACAGCTCGGCGTGGAACGTGTTAACAAGCAAGGAGCTAAAACCCCTTGAACGTTAGCCAGGGGGAAGGTGAGTTCCATGAATGTCAACATCAAGACCGTCGGAGCGAATCCCGTAAAGCACCATATTTACCACACTCTCCTCACTACTAAAACTTACATCGTACTAATGTCGGCCGAGTGAGCCTCTCGATTGGCGCCCCCCTCCGGGCGGGACTTCCGGCCGGGCGATGCGCGAGTCCGGCAGCATCGTGGACGCGCACGTGCTTTCTACAGGCGTGACACGTGGCCACGCGAGCGATGTAGAATCGTCGTCGTCGTCGTCGTCGTCGTCGTCGGCGGCGGCGGCGGCGGCGGCAGTCCTGCGCTCTCAAAGTGCGCTCTAAGCGGCGGCGGCGGCGGCGGCGGCGACGGAAAAGGGTGAGTGGGGGCGGCGCGCGGGAGTCGTAGTTCGCAAAATCAACGGCGCCGAGCATACTGGGTCAGTGCTCCCTGGATCGGCGCCCGTGTCTTCGCTCTATTCTGGTCGCCGCCGCCGCCGCCGCCGCCGTCGCCGCGACGTCGTCGCGGCGGTAGCCTCCGCTGGATCGGGGACGTGGCGCCACGCCGTGGACGACCGCAAGCGCGCGGCTCGCTGCGCGTTGCTCGGTAACCGAGTAATAATAGTTAATGAGACAGGAGCCGCGAGACCTGCCACGTGTATTTTCGGGCCGCGGACACGGCAAGTGTCAATAATGCACGCACGTGTGAGGATTCGCCGCCGACGAGACGCCGGGGAGCGCGGTCGCGTTGTCACGCGGGAGGGAGCTCCTCTCCTGCGGCGATCAATTCCCCGCGGGGAGGAGGAAGAAGAAGAAGAAGAGAGGCGAAGTCAAGTCGCGCTATCGCGCGTTTCAAGTATCGCGAGAGGCCGGATGCGCGTCGTCGTCTAGCGGCACGCATTCATCGGCTCGCCGCGATGCGACAAGCGAAAAGCACTCCGCCGCTTTTCTCTCTCAACAAAGGCGACTATCGGGTCCGCTCTCTGCAGCCAGCCAGCCCCAACCAGCGCACCAGGGCCTTTCGCTTGCTGCCTCCTTTCCTCCAGCGAGTCTCAACGCGGCCGCTTCTCCTCAAGCCCCGAGAGGAGCGTGCGCCATAAGTTGATGAGCCATGAAGAACAGGACCTATTCTCATCTGGTCGTAACTCATCGGACTTAGTCCCCGAAGAAAGTCCTTCGCGGCCAGCCGGCCAACGCGCCAGCTGATCGTCCGCCGAGCGAAATCGCGCGCTCGTTTCCCGCCAAGTTCGATCTAGCCGGAGGGGAGGGGGGGCGCGCGATTAGGTCGGTACCATCGTCGCCACGAGGTCGTGTAATCGCGCGACTTTGCTCGACCTTGATGGAGCGCGAACGGCGCGGCGAGAGACGCATGCGCGGCGCGGGCCCGTTCCTCGGAAGCGTCCAACGTATCCACCACGTGCTTCTCGGCGGCTTCCGAGGCACACTGCATGATGAAAGTGTCTTCGGCGCCGACCACGTGGTCGTCGTTAGGGTAGGACACGGACCCGCTCGTTCCTCCCCCCCCTCTCTCTTTCTCTCTCTCTCTCTCCTTGACGACGATACACGCCGCTGCAACACGCTTGCCTATGACTTCAGCGCGCCTTCTTCCGCTTCTTCGTCCAGCAGTCGAGATCAGTCTCTCTCTCTTATGGGAAAGTCTCTCACCGGCATCGCGCAACAACGATGTCTCTTACCTTGCGACCTTTTTCTCTCCCATACCCAAGGTTGTCAGATGCGAAATGACTGTTTTCAGGATATTTTTTAAGCGACGGTTGAAAAATAGGTAGTTAGGGAATTTTAATTAAATTTGAGGGACAAGGGTAAGATTGCTAACACCCGTATTCATAGTCAAGCCTTATATTTAAGACTTCCTTAAGTTTATCTTCAGATGGTCTGTAGCCAATAATAACCCGTGCAGCATCTAAAGATGGATATAAGGAAGCCTCAAATATAAGGCCTGACTATGAATACGAAAATAAGAGATGCCGCTATGCACTCGCACAAACAAATGCGTGAATTAGGTACCAGACAACGACATGTGTGTACCTAAACCAAGCATTCACTTTAAAAAGTAAAGCCGAAAGTTGGCAGTTTATGACTGAGAGAGAAAGTTGTTTTGCGTCTACTTTTTTCTTACTCTACATCGACTGTCAAGAGCCGCCATATTTGTATTTGTACTACAGTTATCAAATTAACTATATATATATATATTTATAAACAAATATGTAAGAGAAAAATATAAAATATATATGAAAGGAATGTAAAAAATATGTAAAATAAATGTAAAAATATACAGGGTGAGTCAATTAAAGTGTTACAACAGACTTATATCTTGGAAATGAATAATTTTAGAGAAAAATGTTTCAGACAAAAGTTGTATGGTGTCAAATGGGACATAAGAAAGTATCATTGATTAGCCATTTTGAAGGTTACGTGAAGGTCACCAACAATTTTTCAAATGGAACGCCCTACTTTTTTTGGCATATTCTTATAACGTATTTCAAGAGCTTTCCAAAACACTACAACAAAGTATTTTTTTGTTAAGTACATCCCGAGTTATGAAGCTTCAAATTTACAGTATCGTCGGCATTAGCATTACCCAAGGTGTACCGCGTGGAGGTTGCACGGTCGGATTTACACCTCTTGTGTGCGTGCGTGCGGCGTTGTGTCGCCGCGCGCGCACGCCACGCACACACACACACACACATACAAAGAGGTGTAAATCCGACCATGCAACCTCCACGCGATACACCTTGGATAATGCAAATGCCGGCGGTCCTGCAACTTTGAAGCTTCATAACTCGGGATGTACTTAACAAAAAAATACTTTGTTGTAGTGTTTTGGAAAACTCTTGAAATATGTTATAAGAATATGCCAAAAAAAGTAGGGCGTTCCATTTGAAAAATTGTTGGTGACCTTCACGTAACCTTCAAATGGCTAATCAAGGTCTAATCAATGATACCTTCTTATGTCCCATTTGACACCATACAACTTTTGTCTGAAACATTTTTCTCTAAAATTATTCATTTCCAAGATATAAGTCTGTAACACTTTAATTGACTCACCCTGTATATACATGTGTCGTTGTACCAGCAAGGAGAGGTTTGGACATAAACTGCGTCCGATTGTATTTTCTACCACGCGAATGACTCAGTTGACATCAATTTCCTTAGGTGGTATGTCGAAAAATTCGATCCTGTAAATCGAGAGTTCCCAACCGGGGGTGTACCCCCCCCTCCCCTGAAAGTGCGAAAAAACATTCTTGGAGGTGCGAGGAAAAGTGATTATAATTAATAGTGATTAAGATGAATTCTGGAATAATCCGGCATTTTCACCATCAGATTAAAAAAAATGTTATCAAAATTATATATTTTTCACGTATCTGTACGTACATTACGTATCACTATGCGAATATTGATATCATGGATAATAATTTTATAATATTTAAATGATAGTTAATTTCTGTAAAACAATACTATGTAATAACAAATTATTATAAATTAACCTCTTACCTTAAAACCCTAACAACTAACTACTTTACCATAAAACACACGAACAATTTTTTTCGTAGTGTATGTGCGCGAAGGTTCATCAATAAATTTTTAAGGATACGAAATACAACAAAGAAGGTTGGGAAACCCTTCCCCTATAAATCGCGGTGACCGCTCTCAGGTTTCTCTCTGGTACCAGTTAGAAGCAAGAAGTTTATGATTATGATTTTGTTGAAATTCTCATTTTCCGGGACAGAAGACTTAAATGCCTGGACACGGGATAAGCTTAATCGTTTCGATACTATTAATACTATGAATGATTATAATCAGCCATCATCGTACGCTCACTGTGTGACCTACGGGTGACTAATTAGTCACCCATCGTCGAAATTATATTATTAAACAATTTTTTAAATCTGAATAATTTAAGATACATTACATTGTAATGTCTCATCCTTTATGAACAATCTATCATTACAGTACTTTACATTATTTTGCCGAATATCAAATGTTGTACCTACTCCACGATACTCCACGATACTCCACGATATTCCACGGTAATATAACGGTTGTAACTGGCCCGTACAATAGAATCTTATCGCGACTCGAGTATCCGTACGTAGCGGAAGCATACACTCGCGAACGACGATAGTCGATCGAAAAAGGATTAAGAATTCCGGGGGACATTCCTGGAAATCCCGGCCACCCGACAATTTCACCTATCCACACAGCCGGCATAATCTGGGGGAAGACATGACAGACACTCCACGAAGTTGCCAGAGCGAGAGGAAAGGGATCGACTGCATCGTCAAAAGGACAGTAAAACCACTCTCGGCAGGACGACTCGATCGTCGATTTCTCGTCGCTCGCCGAGCGAGACGACGTCGCGGAACGAGCGAGGACGCCTCTCCATTCCGCTGCTCCGTCTTACGTACGCGAGATAAACTCGCGGCTACGGGTTCTCGTTCTCGCTCGGCCAGCCGTTTAAACACGATAACTCATGCCGGCGGTCGCTTTTGCATAACACGACACGAGGCGCATCCGCCTTTTCGGCCGTCATTAGAATTCCGCTCGGCGCGGCGTCTCGTCGCGATCGCGACACGCCGCGGGCGGCGGGAACCGTCGTCGTCCTCGTCGTCCTCGTCGTCGCGTGACTCGATGTCGCCGAGAGAGCGCGGGAACAACGGGGGCCGCTTATCGAATCCTTCCCATCGAGGACGCTGCCGAGGCGACGATCTCTCTCGACGGCGAAATCCGCCGAGTCGGGCGACTGCATCGCGGCGCGTACGGTGGGATTATTCAACTCTTAAGCCATCAGCGGCTGAAATTTCACCCTCATGCGGATTTTTCATCTGATTAAAAAATGTAGCCACGCTGATAATACTAATTTTGTAGGTGTTTATCCGCACCGTCAGCAGCGACATTGTGATCAAACAGATCAATTCTCGCATATGCTTTGCTGCGCAAATAATAACAAGATGGAAATATCCGCGGAGAAAGAAGCGGCCTGCACAGAAAAATATAGTGTCCTGTTCTAATTACTATGTTATAAGTATATATACAGGGTGTCCGGGACTTCTGGAAACGAAAAATTGTTAATCAGAATATCATTTTGAAAAAAGCGCAATAGTAATATTAAGTTATTGATGATTGAAAATTACCGCATCCAGAGGCTCTTTCAATTGAAAATTTGCGTATTTATTTACAAAATAGTAAAGGACTCTTTGGTTCAGAATAATCTAACCTACAATTACATGACGGCTAGAGTGCTTAGCGACAGGATCAGGCTTCAAAGTCCAATATATCTATATTTATCGCTAGACATAATAGCTGTCATGTAATTGTAGGTTAGGTCCTTTGCCATTTTGCGAACAAGCTGGCAAATTTTCAAGTTATCGATTAAAAGAGCCTCCAAATGTGGTCACTTTCAATTATTAATAACTATTGCAATTTTTGCAACATGGCAAAGGACTTTTTGTTTAGACGACTTTAGACGACCTACAATTACATGACGGCCATTGTGCCTAGCGATAGGTATATTGAACTTTGAATCCTGAACCTGTCACTAAACGCACTAGCCGTCATATAATTGTAGGTTAGGTCATTCTGAACAAAAAAAGCCCTTTGCCATTTTGCAAACAAGTGCGTAAATTTTCGAGTTATTAATTAAAAAAGCTTCCAAATGTGGTCACTTTTAATCATCAATAACTCAATAACTTTTGCGGTTTATGACAGCAGCTGACTTTTCTTCTCAGTTTCATCCGAGATTAATCTTCACAATTTTTCGTTTCTCACACGATCCTGGACACCCTACATGTATTTCTCTCGGAACGCGCGGATATTTCCGTCACCAACAGTTTTTGGGCTCCTTTCTCCTACCGCAGACATCTCTGTCACTGACAGGGCGCTAAGGGGTTGATAATGACTCTCTCTCTCTCTCTCCTCTCTCCTCCCCCCCTCTCTCTCTCTCTCGCTGTCGTCGCTTCGGCGGAATCGACGCGCGTCCGTTAGCAGCCAGCAGGAAGCGCGAGGAGCTCGAGCGACTCCCGCCGTCCGGAGTAACTCGTCCTTTTCCGATAGCGGTGTTTCATTACGCGAAATCGGATTACCAGCGACCATGTAAACGGATCCTCCCTCGGAACGAGACACACACCGGCGGCCGCAGAGAGACCGCGCCTAATCATTAATTACATCTCCCCAGGGAGCGAGGATCTCATCGGCGTTACATGGAAACACGTTCCTCCTCCCGCACTCCCGCAAGGGACGCTGCTATTTGAGATAACGCTAAATTAACAATCGGACTTGCGTGTCCGCGCGAATTTCGTCCGGCCTCGCCGGAGCGCTGCTCACACGTGCTCCGCCACGTGTAAAGAGCCACATTACACACACACACACACACACGCACACACAGAGTCGTCAGCTCTCCAGTGAACTCTCAATCGATAACTCACACCATCGCCGACCGTTAGAAACCTTGTCGTCGTCGTCGGTAATCGTCGCCATTGCACGACGCTGCACAAAGTGCACGACGAGGGTGCGTACGGACGCGCCGCGCCGACAACTTCCACCGGGAAGAGGTCATCACTCGCGCGCGACTTCTCTCGCCGGCGCGACGTCAGCACGCACTTCGCGCGTCGTCCCTCGCGCGCCTTCGGCGGCGGCGGCGGTGGCGGTGGCGGTGGCGGTCGCCGCCGCGCGCGCTGTGCTGCGTCTCGCGCGAAACGGAGCAGAGTCGGCGTGCGCTCGCAGCGAGAGAGCCGCGGCTCGTGTCACGTGGGCTCTCGCAGGCCCACGGCTGGCGACTGACAGTTCCCAGTCAGCTGATCGTCCACACCGGGGCGGGGAGGGGGGCTTCGAGGGGACAGCGGTAGCAGCAGCAGTAGCAGCGGCGGCGGCAAGAGCAGGAGGAGGAGGAGGAGGTGGTGCGGTGGATTAGGGGTGCAGGGGGAGGCGAGGTCTAAAAGGGAAGGAGGGCGGAGGGGTTGGCGACGCGCAGTCTGCCACCGCTGCCGCCACCGTTGTCGTCGTCGTCGTCGTCGTCGTCGTCGTCGTCGTCGTCGTCGCCGTCGCAAGCGGCGGCGGCGGCGGTGGCGGCGGCGGCGGCGGCGGCGGCGGCGGCGGTGGTGGTGGTGGTGGTGGTGGCGGCATCAGCTGATCGGCGGAGGTGTGCTGGTGACTGACTGACTGTGAACTGTGAATGAACGGATGAAGAAGTCTTCGCGTGCGTACTCACGTGCGGCGTGAGCGCACGGGCGGGAGGAGGGGCAGGCCCGGGGGCGGCGGCGGCGGCGCGGCGGGCCGGGGAGAGGAAGCGAACGGCGTGCAGGCGGGCTCGCAGGGGGAGGAGGGAAGAGTGAAGCGCGCGCGGGAGCGCGAGAGAGAGAGAGAGAGAGAGAGAGAGAAAGCACGCCTGGCTGTCCGCCCGAGCACTCGCGAGGAAGCACGAGGCGATTCTCTCCGGGCGGCGGCTTCCTCGCGCGTGCGGAAGCGCGTCGTGTCGCGCCGGGAAATGCGAGAGAGGCCGCCGCTCGACCGGAACAGCCGGCGCGCGGCGGGAGACACCGGGAGAGGGGTGGAAACGGAGAGAGAAAGAGCGGGCGCGAGAACACGTGCCCCGGTGAATAGCACTCGCACTCGCGGCTGGGTGCACCTAGTCTTCTTCCAGCGACACGCGTGGAAGTCGCGTCGCGACGCGACGGAGCGCTTTTCTTTTTCGGCGCCCTCGCCCGTGAGGCGAGAGAGGACGTCGCCGGCGACGCGTTCTCCGCGTCTGTTCCGAGGAGCGACGAGCGAAGAGAGCAACGCTCGACGACGGAAGTCGTGCTTCGTATCGGGGGCAGGCGCCTCTTCAAGACAGCTCGAGCCGGTTGTCGAAGTCGTCGACCGACGCGGCCCGGAGGACACTCGTAAACTTGATACGCGCGGTAACCGTTACGCAACCGCGATTGACGATTCCAGAAAATCGTTACAGTTACCGTTGACCGCCGTGTGTGTTCGAATCGCGGAGTAAGCATCATCTTCCCCCCTCCCCCCTCGCCGTCTCTTTCTCTCTGCTCTCGACGGTGCTTCGCAGAGGCACGTCGAGCGAAAGGCGTCGTTCGCTTTCACATCGTTGGAATATTACACGTTCGTCCAACGAGACAGAGAGAGAAAGAGAGAGAGAGAGAGAGAGAGAGAGAGAGAGAGAGGAGAGCGAGACGTGCAGTAAAAGGAGAAGCGGTAAAAGGAGGATCGCCTCCGTTTACCCTGCAGAGGGCGAGAGGGCGAGAAGAGCGGGACGGTCTCGGGCGCCGACAAAGAGCCGCGGCGCTTCCGCGGCAGCCGCCAGGCGGGTCATGCTTGAGACGCATCTTGCAAGCCGCGTGCATCCTTCGGAGGCTGATGGCATCATGCACTCTCGTTCCGCGAAAGAAGGCTGTGAGTTCTCGTGATCTCGCGCGTCATACTGAAAATTAGTCACGCGCGGCTGTCACCCTGTCGCCCAATCTCTTCGAACGCTCTTCGGCGTTTCGCACGTCCGAGATACTTGCAATAGCCGCTTATGAAACTCGGCTGGCTGAAGTTAGCCATCGGCGGCGCGTCGCGCCGCCGTAATCACGCGTGAAAGTTCCCGCAATTACATTTCTCGGCGCGGGGAAACGCATCGGCGGCGGCGGCGGCGTCTCTCTCTGGGCGGTGCTGTCTGTCAGTCTGTCTGTCTGTCGTCGCATTGTTAGAGCGCATTCACACCTGGACAGAAAAGCAGAAAGCAGAATAGCAGAAGCCAAGAGCGACAGAGAGAAAAACTGTCTCTCTCTCTGGCGAGAGAGAGAGAGAGAGAGAGACAGACTATCAGCGCCATTTATGATTGGCTGTTGCCCCTTTCTGCTTTTCTGCCCAGGTGTGAATGCGCCCTTACCGCGATTTGTATTCCACTATTATTTTTTTATATAGACCGTCGCAACATATGTTCCCGAATTCCTCCGTAGCTATCGTATCTGAAATATCCGACCAGTTCTATACACACATTAACCCATCTAATAGTTTATTTCCCTTCAGCTATGGCTATTGTCTCAGGAATCTTATTCTTCCCCCCCCTTCCCCATCTCTAATATAACAATTTATGTTGCGTCTGCATGTTCCTACGCCTTATGAAAAACCATTCCTGTTCTTTAGTTCCCAGCCTGCTCTCGATTAGTTCGTATCTAGTCTCAGTCCGTTTTTGGCCTAAGTCAAGTTCTTGCGTAGTCTCTGGGTCTTAATGTTAAATAAACCGTTTGATATTCTCGTCCGAATTCTTTTCACTTCTAAGATATGTTAGGTATTGATATACGTGCTAAAAAATGTAAAATGTCAATTTTTTTTAAATTTAAGCATCCTGTAAATATAAACAAATTACATAAAATTATATATTTTTCAGTAAAAATTCATTTAATGGTGATCTATAAAAACAGTCGTAACGAAACTTGTTTACGTTTACGTTTTTGACGTCGCCGATTACGAATCCGAGATCAGAATTTCGAAATAAGAAATGGCGGATAAAAATGTTAAAAATCCTTCGATTTCGATAGAAATAGGTACATGGAGGTTTTTTGGGTCGCTCATTACGAATTTATCAGATTTCCGAAATTCAAAATGGACCCAATGTAGTGGACAAAAATGTTAAAAATTCTTCGATTTCGATAGAAATAGGTATGTGCAGGTTTTTTGAGTCGCTGATCACGAATTTGTTATCAGATTTCCGAAATTAAAATCCATATATCAAAGTTAACCATTTGAAATCACCATATTGGATCCGTCATTTTGAATTTTTTAATTTTGACTCTGTATTTATCATCTCTGATCGAAAAACATATATACCGAGAGTTTGATACATATCCATAATATCATATTAAAGTTAGCCATTTGAAGTCGCCATATTGAATTTAAAAATGTTGACCCCAGATTCGTAATCAGCGATCCAAGAAACCTTTATATACATAATCAGTTTCTTTTATTATTGCATAGAAAATTTCATGCTTCAAAGGGTTAACCAAACTGTGTCGAAAAGTTTCTTGCGAGGATCCCAGATTTTATTATGTTCATGAGCCGGACGTAACAGCATGCACAACATGACGGATCGCGGAGGGGGGGGGGGGATCGATGAGAGACCGTAAAAACAGCGCGAGCGATATTTTATCGGTCGACTTCAGCAATTGAGCCAGCAGCGTACTCTCGGGCGTTATTGTATACACTAGAAAGCAAAATGGTTTCGACAGTTTTTTTTTCTAGTGACATGAGTGATCCGTGAAGCTGTGAATTTGAGAATCACTTACACGTAGCGTATTTGCCAGATGCAAATGACTATTTCCGGGACATTTTCGGGCGACGGTTGAAAAATAGGTTGTTAGAGAATTTCATTTAAATATGAGAGATAGAGGGGTAAGACGGTATGGAGAGATGTCGCGTCGTGTACTTGCAAGAAATAAAGGTGAATTAGGTACCAGCAGAGAAAAGTTTGAACATAAACCGTACGACTTAATTTTTTACCTTTTTTATCTTTTCTTATCTTTTACACAAATGGCTTACTTGACATCAATTTTCTCGGGTGGCACGTCAAGTCTTTTGACCTTGTAAAAATCCCGATAATTGCTTTTACATTTCTTTCTAGTATCGGTTAAAAACATGAATATTACGATTATAATTTTGTTGAAATTCTGATTTTCCGGGACAAAAGACTTAAATTCCGGGACACAGGACAAATTTAAAAAAGTTTCGGGACAATCCTGCGGAAATCCTGGTCATCTGGCAACCCTACTTATACGAGGAAGGAAGACTCGCGATATTTTGTTTTGCGCAATTTGGTTAAGCAGTGGTTCTCAAATTCACAACTACACGGATTACCCATGTCACAAAAAAGAAAAAAAAAAAAAAAAAACTCGAAACCGTTTTGCTTTCCAGCAGTTTACAACTTGAGACAACAACCCGGCGACTCTCCCGCGGTGTCGCACACACACACAAACTTTTTCTCGAGCTCCGATCACCGCCGACCTCCGGTCGCGCGTGCGCGACGTTCGCGCGAGGCTCACTCCATTATCGGCGAGGCACGCGATATCAAAGCGCGATTCGATCTCGTTTCGACGACGAGACGATGAATTACGTAAGCGAGTACAAACGAACGAACGCGAGCGAGCGAGCTATGTCGCGGCGCGCGGCGGCGGCGGCGGAGGAGGGGGGAGCGGTATCTCCGCGCGGCGCGATTAGAAGCTCTCTCGCGAGCCCATCTTATCCCCGAGGTATCCACCACTATCGTCGTGGCGCGGCGCGTACTTGAATTTGCTTTGAGTCATCCGGCGACCTCGAGCGAAAATACGCGTCACGGGCGGTCGGTCGCGCATTTTTATGTGCCGCCGACTTCGCGAGCGCGCGTGAACTGCGTGTAACTGCATGTCGTGCGAATATAGCGGAAGAGGAAAGTGGAGAGAGAGAGAGAGAGAGAGAGAGAGAGAGAGAGAGAGAGAGAGAGAGAGAGAGAGAGAGAGAGAGGAGGAGCGCCTTAGTCTTCTGTCTTACAGTGACAACGTGACACGCGCCAGACGCAAGCGATGTGTGAGAAAACGTGGGACGGCTGAGAAGATCGTGCGATTTCGTGGCAATTCCGAGCTTGGATTCTTACGAAGAGCTCCGTGCGATCTGCCGGCGCAAAAGCAAGCGTCGCTTCTTGATCCTTCGTGGCCCAATATTCTCGCGAATGCGACCCGACACTGTTTTTACTCTGAACTATTGACCCTTTCGATATGACTGGCTTGATCGCGAACGCACGCTGCTATTGTATAGGACTTATAATGCACTCCATCGCGGACATAGTATAATATTTGAAACTTTCTTACATGTAAATTAGCGATTTCTTACTCAAGTTGCATTGGGCTAATACACACCAAGGACTTGTAAGTAAATACGTGTCAGGATAATCAAATTTAAAGAATTGTTTAATAAATATAATTTTTATTATTTAATAATGTGATTTGTGGCAAAACTTTAACGGGTGGCTACATTCACCGTTAGAATCAAAAAGATTAAGGATGACTATTACGAATAGGATCAAATATTTGATACTTTTTTACGTGTAAATTATTGATTTCTTATTCAAGTTATATTAGGCTAATATAAAGACTTGTAAGTAATGTGTGTGTCAGGATAATCAAGTTTAAAAAATTGTTTAACAATATAATCTTATGGCAAAGTTTCAACGGGTGGCTATAGTTACCGTTAGTATAAAAAAGATTAAGGATGACTATTAAGAATAGGATCAAACTTGTCTTGCCAAGGACGCTAATTTGTCCTTCCTACCGCATCGAAGGAGTTTTTCGGTTTGCCGGATGTGATGCTGCCGTGATGACTCGTCTGTCACTAGCTAATAACATTTTTGTCATCGTTAACAACTGTAATACTTTTACAATATATACAATTATCAATAGTATAGATATGTTAAGTACATGTACGAAATGTATAATATTAGACAACCAAGGAAGTTTCTAGGTTTTGTCATTGTCAAACTGCGCATGCGCACACTATCAATTAAAAGTGTGATTACGTACACTTAAACAAAATTTATTTAAGGGGGGATTCGCACCCTGGTGAAAAAGCAAAACAGCAGAAGAGCCAAGAGAGTGACGGAAAGAAAACCCCTCGTAAGAGAGAGACAGACTATGAACGCGACTTTTGACTGGATACTGCCTTTCTGCTTTCCTGCCCAGATGTGAATCCGTCCTAACGGAGAATTTACCAGCGTATAACATTTACGGAAATTTATTATTTATCTATATCGATTAAAACGGCACAATCTTTCTTAGTTACCTGATACATGCGGTTGAAAATTGACGTTCGGAAAAATGCGCCGACCGAGGACATTCTCTCCGCTCATCAAAATTTTCGTCCGTCCCCATTCCTACCAAACTTCTTACAAACCCGGCAATCCTCATTTGAGAAGGAGGAAGACATTTAACCGCAAAGGGTCAATGAGAGGCGACACTTCTGCCGGATGCCGAAAATCGTCGGCACACCTTGGCTGCTTTCAGCCGGGGCCGGGGCAGCGGGACGAGGGGGACGGCGGCGGGCGGCCGTGCGTCGGCATACGAATTCATGGCGCGATCGAGCGGGACGCCTGCTTCGATTCCGCCGCGATCGTTAAACGCGATCTCGCATGTTTATTCGACGCCGGACGGAGCGCGACGCGGCGCACGTGGACGCCGATCGAGCCTCCTCGGAGGCGCGTTTCCGCGACTGACCTCGCGCGCGCGATGACGCTCTCGCGTTCCCCGCGAGAGCGGCGCCTAAACCGCACAACCTTGGCGGAAACGCGTCGCTAATTATTCCGCCGTCGGCACGACGCGCGTGCAAGACGGTGAGAGCGGAGGTCCTCGCGCGCGCGCGCCCGCGCGAGGAAAACCGCCATGTTATTTGCGCGAATGCAAATACCGTCGGTGCGCGGGCACTCGCGCGCGAGAGAACGCTCAATTCATACGATTAATGCGCGAGCGCGCCCCGCTCGGAACACGCTTTTTGTCGACGCTTTTTCCGCGCGCTGCTCCACGTGTCGCGCCGCGCCGTTTTCGCAATATACGCGCGCGCGCGCGCAATGATTCAGTCGCGATACGTTCGTTCTTGGATTAACGGTCGCCCGAACGGTGGAGAAAGCGATCGCGAGCACGTAAAAGCGAACGTAGGTAGCGGCGCGCGCTCGCTCTCTCTCTCTCTCTCTCTCTCTCTCTCTCTCCCCCCTTCCTCCCACCCCCTGTCTCTCATTGTTTTTACACTGAACTGTTAAGTGGATGGCACATAAAAAAACTTAAGCAGTAGGACGTAAGCAGTAGAGAAACTGGCCAATTGCAATCAAGTATTCCCGTAAGTTTAAAAATAGCGTCCTTAAGTTTCGATTGTGATTTTGGTCGATTTGCTGCTTACTGCTTATGTCTTCTTAAGTTCGTTTGTGTGCCATGGACTTTAACCCTTTCGATATGGCAGATCGCGAATACGCTGCTACCGTATGGAGTAATCAAGACGTGACGTATAACGCACTTCACTGCAGCCGGAGTATAACATTACATACTTTCTTAGATATAAATTATTGCTTTCTTATTCAAGTTGTATTGGATTAATACATCAAGGCCGGGTTTACAATAGGTGTAGTAAGCTTGTAGCTTTTTGGTCTAAGTTTTACCAATCGCTTCCCATTTAATTTCTCTTATGTTGTGATCTTTATAATATTTATTATCTTTTGCATACAAACAGGGATTTGCTTGTACAATTGTTATTGAAACTTCGTCGTCAATGGCAGCAATATGTTCTTCCTTCGTTGTCGGACATTTTGCCAAATTAGGTCCAAACGTGCTTGAAAACATGTATATGTGCCAAAATAACTTTTCTTATTGGCTGAGAGAAATCGAACCTTAAGCTTTAATTCCTAACTTCAAAAGTTGGGCAGATCCGATTTTTAATAACCCAAGTTTTAATAAATAACAATTGTGCAAGCAAATCCCTGTTTGTATGCAAAAGATAATAGATATTATAAAAATCACAACATAAAGGAAATGAAATGAGAAGCGATTGGTAAAGCTTAGACCAAAAAGCTAAAAGCTTATTACATGTATTGTAGACCCGGCCTTAAAGCTCATCCTTAGATCAGTGGAGATATGAAAAAAGTAATTATTGAATTTCTGGCATGAGTCTTAGCAATGACTGTTGCTTCAAGTTGGTCGAAGAAAACATTTTTTAAACAAATTATAAACAAATTAAGAAAAATTAATTTTTCCGAAAAACTAACCACGCCAATCGATTCTACGGAAAATTCACTAAAGAAACATGTGTTATATCTTCGATTTTCCGCGCCATTTGTTGTTAAAAAATTACAAACAATCTCTATATGGATGCATACTCGCTCTAGACCAGTAAAGATATGAAAAAAGTAACTATTGGGTTTCTGGCATGGGCTCTAGCAATGATTATTGGTGTTTCAAATTGGTTGAAAAAATTTTAACAAACTGAGAAACAAATGAAGAAAAATTAATTTAATACACAAGAACTTATAAATAAATGCATGTGGGGATAATTAAGTTAAGAAAAAAAATTGTTTAATGATACAATTTTATGGAAAAATTTCTACGGATGGCTATAGTCACCGTTAGTATCAAAAGGATTAAAAATGACTATTAGGAATAAAGATCAAGCATTTGATATTTTCTTGCGTGTAAATTACTGGTATAAATTATTGGACATAAATGTATTTCTTATTCAAGTTGTACCGGGCTAATACACAAAGACTTATAAATAAATGCATATCAGAATAATCAAATTTAGCTCCCCCCCTGCCCCCCCTCTCTCTCTTTCGCCTCTCCCTACGTGCAGATTTTCCGACGCTTGCCTGCGTGTCATCGCGAGCCAGCGCGGTCACGTGACCTCCGCGATGCTAGAAGAGGAATCCGTCTGAGCGAGCCGAACATGCCCGCCGCGATTGCCGGCGATTCGTTCTTGTTCGTTAATCGCCCCGACAGCTTCCAAGAGCCAAGTGTCGGCTGCAATGCCGCGGTCGCGAAATACGCGTCTTGAGTCTTGAGTGTGCGCCTACATGACGCGTCCTCGCACTGTAAGTCGTTAAGCGGCGTGAAACGCATACGTAAAACGCGCGCGTAAAAAGCCCGCCGACGCGGCGGATGGAAAAACGCCGCAGCGTCGTTAACTGGAAGGACTCTCGCACGTTCGCTCGTTCACGGGGGAAGGAGAAGACGTAAAAGGTAAAAGGACGGATAAAGAAATTCCGTCGCGCAGATAGCGACGCTACGACGTCGTCGTCTCGAACGCGAAGCACCAGCCGCGATGTCTATGACAAAAAATGTCAAAGGCGAATCACGACGACGCGCCATCACAGAGCGGTCGATAAGACCGAAAGATTGGCGAAAGGCGAATTCGTTGTCAATCGCAATTACGTCGAAAGGACGGCGGCCTCTGCCTCGTCGCGGGAGAATTAGATGCGAAAGGTCCGAGTTACGGGACGACATTTCGCGGTAATCGCGCGCGCGCGTGGGTAGAAAGTGGTATTCGATATCTCACGATGAGGACTGCGCGCGGAGTAACACACTCGGGCCGCGGGCTAACGACGACGACGACGACGACGACGACGACGATAGGTTTGTTCTTTTCAGCTGAACTAATGCTGCACTGGAACTGCACCGGTTCAGATCTAGAACTGACGGGTACAACAAAAGTTCACAGGTGACAGAGTAGAAATGCCAGATAGGATACAAAAGAACGCCACAGTGCAAGAGACAACATGGCGCAACATGTTATAGCAGCTGTTGATTCTTTGGATGAAGATTTTCTTTCACCTTTATGTACTTCCATTACACGCAAAACCTGGGTCGGCTCTTTTCAGCTAAACTAATGCCGCACTGTGGAACACCGGTTCAGAACTAGAACTGATGAGTACAGCAAAAGCTTTTAGGTGTAGAAATGTTAGGTAGGACAGAGAAGAATACCATAGCACAGAAGACAACACAGCGCAACACGTTATTGCAGCTATTGATGATTCTTCAGATGAAGATATTACTTTACCTTTATGTATCTCCACATTATACCCAGAACCTATCTGGGATGAGAAACATGATTGTAATATACTGTTATTTCGTGTGGCATAATTGATTGATATCAAGAAAGTAAGCAACTGCAAAAGTATCTGATAACCTAATAACTGTTCTTTCTAAATACACTGCCTGAACCGGTGTAAGTGTTGCAATGAACTGAACTGCCTGTATTAACTTCAGACCTAGGGTCTGTTCCTTTCAGTGAACTAATGCTGCAGTACATCGGTTCGGAACTAAAACTGACAGATACAGCAAAAGTTCATAGGTGCAGATATTGCCAGATAGGATAGAAAAAAAAAACGCCATAATGCAGGAAACAACATGGCGCAACACGTTATTACAGCTGTTGATTCTTCAAACGAAGATTTCATTTTACCTTTATGTACCTCCACATTACACCCAGAATCTGTCTAGGATGAGGAACATGATGGTATATACTGTTATTTCATAATGTGGCATGATTGATTAGTATTAATAACGTGGAAATTGCAAAAGTATCTAATAACCTAATAACTGTAGGTCTGTTCTCTTCAAACACACTGCCTGAACTGGTGTAAAATTTGCCCTTGTAATGTATCAAATTGCTTGTCCTAACTCCAGACCTAGAATCTGTTCTTTTCAGTGAACTAATGCTGCACTGGAACTGCACCGGTTCAGAGCTAGAACTGATGTGTACAGCAAAAGTTTTCAGGTGCAGAAATGCCAAGTGGGATAGAAAAGAATTCCACAATGCAGGAAACAACATGGCGCAACACGTTATTGCAGCTGTTGATTCTTCAGATGAAGATTTCACTTTACCTTTATGTACCTTCATACTACATCCAGAACCTGTCTGGGATGAGGAACATGGTATATACTGTTATTTCATGAGGCATAATTGATTAATATTAATAAAGTGGAAATTGCAGAAGTATCTAATAATCTAATAACTGTAAGTCTGTCCTTTTTAACCCTTTAACGCCCGACTTTTTTGTAAGTTTTTTGTTTATTGGTAAATATGACTTGGATCCTAAAAGCATATTAGGGTAATCTATACGACATAACTCTGATAGTCAGCTTGACATTCTTCAGCTGAAACTACTATATTTGTGAGTGAAGTTTATCATTCAGAACGTCAAGCTTACTATTTCAGAAGAATATTTTATACAGATCACCATTTAGATAGTCAATCGTCCCTTCATTTTTCGCCTCATAAAAAACTGTAGGTCACCAGGTCTCACGAAAATAGCTTGATTTCTTGATTTTCATATCCACCATATTGGATTCGCCATTTTGAATTTCTGTATTCTTTTAATTTTGCATCTGAGAAAGCTTCCAAATGTATAAAATTATAACAGATACCAATCTACTTATTTATAGTGCACTTCTAGACGTCAGTAACAATGCTAACTATACCTACTTGGAATTTGACAAAACATGTTATCATTAAAACTGAGTTAAAAACAGATTAAACCGAATCTACGTACAATCTATATACCATTTTTTAGAAGAAGAATTCACCTTTGCACCACAGTGGTGCAAAGAAAACGAAAATATTTTCTTTTTTGACTAAGTTATGGATTCTTAAATGTGTAATTAAATTTCTGTTATGTCGTAGAGATTATCTTCATTTTTCTCTGTATAGGTTGCTTATTTCGTATATGCTTTTAGGATCCAAGTCATATTTACCAATAAACAAAAAACGAACGATAAAAAAAACCAATATAAAATTCTGATATTTCTTTTGGTTATCACTACTTATAGTCTCAGTTCAAAAATTTCTTAAATTTCTGATAACTGGGTAGTTATCAGTAGGCGTTAAAGGGTTAAACACACTGCCCGAACTGATGTAAAATTTGCCCTCGCGATGTACTGAACCCACGCTTGTACTAACTCCAGACCTGGTGCAAGCTAAGTACAGTGCATTGTTGCACCAAGTTCTGCCGCACTGGGTGGAAAGAACAGTAACATCCGACGTCGTGCTCCTGCTAGAGAGAACGCTTCAGCGTACGCTTCTTGAACTAGTACGAAAAGCTCAGCTGGAAAGAACAAACCCGGATGACTCGTTCGCGTTCGATGTCCTCGCGCGATCGCGGCGCGAAGCGGAGAGGAGTCGCACGAGCGGCTTTTTTATCTTCGTCACATAATTATCGCCGTGCCCGTCGTAAAAGTGCCCACTTCAGCGTCGGCCAATAAAGTCCTCGACTTTATGCTACGCGCGTCCCTCTCCCTCATTCCTCGCCACCTCCCCTCTCTCTCGCGTGTTCTCTCCGCCGGCGCTACATAATGTAACCGGACGTTAGACTCAACACGCATTAGCGCGACTCCTAGTTGACATCGGCCCGAGGCTACTTACTTACTTACGAGTCGCCGTCGGCTCCCGCGGCGCGCGTTTAACCCTTCCGACGCGCGCGCATCCTCCTTCGGCAAATAAAGACCGCTCTCTTCCTGCGGGCAGGCGGCGGCGGCGGCGGCAACTCGAAAGGTATCGAGGTTTGCCGAGGAGAAATCGCGGAGGGTTGTCATACAGAGAGAAAGAGAGAGAGAGAGAGAGAGAGAGGGAAAGAAAGAGGGGGGAGGGAGGAGGAGAGAGCTGTCGATAATGCGTGTCACCGATGCATAATTCTCGAGCGCTGCGAGCGCCGCGTAAACGCGTTCGGTAAATAAAACAACGCGATACCAGACATCGACGCGCGCCTCCTTCCCGATAATTCCACTGAGAGGAGGGAGGGGGGACACGCGTTGAAATTGATTACACACTACAATACGCGATAATTGCGGAAGATCGACCGAGCACACTCTGCGCCAGTTCCGAGCAGGTATTTGTGATGTCGGAGAAACTTTGACACTCGCGAGCGGGACAGCCGAAAGAGAATCTCGTCCCCCCCCCTCTCTCTCTCTTTCTCTCTGACTCTATCTCTGGGATGCCTAAGTACGCGCCTCGCGTCGCCGTGCGCGTTTAGAACATCTGCGAGAGAACATGCGGGCGCCACGTTGCGCCGAGTGTCGCGACGGCGAGAGCACAATGTGCCGCAAACACAGCACGCGCTCTTCTTTCCCAGCGTCGGCCAGTTGCATAACGTAAACTAATCCACGAGAGAGAGAGAGAGAGTCGCGGGCGCGCATCAGCGAGCTGTCCGTCAGCGGCGGATCGACTGGAATTTTACTCGAGCAGCTCGAGTCCACTCGCCCGCCGAAACCGCTTTTGACGCGCAAGGTACAACGGACGCGGTAGAATGCGCTGCGTGAGATTGCAATTATGAAACTAGAGAGCGAAAGAAAGATTGTATTTGGGGGAGGAGGGGGGGGGGGAAAGCAGGGAGGAAGCGACGACAGAAGGCACCGCATCGTCGCGCCCATCCGAGGACCAGCAATTGAGGATTCGGCAGATTCAATCGGCCCGCCCGGTGACGACACCGGACGGAGTTTCGAAAGAGCGAAAGCGAGCGAGCGAGAAAGAGAAAGAGAGAGAGAGAGAGAAAGAGAGAGGGAGGGAAAGAGCAAGAGAGAGTTCCGCGAAATGCGCGCGCGCGAGCCTGCCGCAGCGACCAGGGCGAGAGATGGCCCGACGTCGCACGGAGAGCAAAGAGGAAAGGTGCAGTGACCTCCAAGTGCCGCGGCTCGTGCTCGAGTGATGGCTTACCAACTGGTACCGTCGGCCAAGGCCATTAATACCAATGTCTTTAGCGCGACGAAGGCGGCGCGCGCGCGCGCGCGCGAAAGAGAACGAAGAGGCGAGAGGGTCGCGGTGCGGCGGTTAACAGCCTTGTCGATGGGAATCGTCGAAATTCGGGAGTTGATTCACGACCGGTCCGTCGGATGAATAAGAATCTATCAAGTCGGGGTGTGACGCGCGCGCGCATGTGTGAGAGAGAGAGAGAGAGAGAGAGAGAGAGACGAGGAAAACGGACGACGTGTTCACGTGGAAACGTGAGCAGAAGAAAACAACATGTCGTTCTCTCTCTCTCTCTCTCTCTCTCTCTCTCTCTCTCTCTCTCTCTCTCTCTCTCTCTCTCTCGCGTGCGCAAATGCGGCGTTTGATAATTTGACAGCCGCGTGTCCCCGACTTACTCGTGATTGCAGGATCGCGTGATGAGCAGCTAATTGGTCGAAGCGACGATGTGCTCATTAAGGATGTACCTTGTCGACCTCAACCAAACAGCCGTCCGCGTATTATCGTTATACCGGCGTTGTTAACGAACGCGCACGCCGACGCACCACCGGCTGCACTATAAATTATTATCGAGCTCTCGCGCGGAACGGGCAGCTCGCGCAGCCGGTGCTCTCTCTCTCTCTCTCTCTCTCTCTCTCTCTCTCTCGTGTTTTCTCCTTTTCCTCTTTTTCCAGCCGCCGCCGCGTCGACGTATCGTCGGGAATAAAATTCGTGCAATAATTAAAGGTAAACAAAAATGCGAGGGCAAACGGTAGGAGCAGCTCTGTCGGCCGCGCTACGCCGCGGCGAGACAGAGATGGTGCACGCGCGAGCGTTAGAAAAAGAGACGGTCGATCCGGAATCGGTTACCTGCGGTTGCGCCGCCGCCGCCTGTGTACTGCACCAGGTTGCTGCCGCGAGCATGAGCGCGGCGGCGCGCTCTCATCGGCGAGAGCGCATTAGCCGGCAGCACAAAGCGGACCGTCGAGTTCTTCCCCCGCGGCTCCGCGCGCGAAATAAAAACGCGCCAAACACGGTCATGCGGCGAGGCGAGGCGCATCGCGCAGCAGAGTGCGCGGCTTGTCGAAGGGATACGACGGTAAAATCGCACAGACATTTACGTGCGCGCGTGTGTGCGTGTCTGTCTGTCTGCACACGACTCTGTCAATGCGCGGAAACTCTACAGAAGCGCGCGCGCGCGGACACAAAGCACTTAAAAACGCGCCAGTCCCGACGATTTTCGGCGAGGGACGACGGCTCCTCCCTTTCCCTGCCGCTCTCGCTGAGTAAAGACTCGAATACGTGCCGAATGTAAAACGAGCTAAATGACAGGACGACGCTCAACGGTGTGGCAAAGTACGAATAACTTTACGTCGCCCGTCCCTTTCTTTCTTCGTCCCGTGAATATGTGAGAATTCCTGTCGGAACGCCAGAGAATCTCTCTCTCTCTCTCTCTCTCTCTCGTTCCGAAGCGCAACGCGTCAAACGGAGAGACATGTGTCGGCTGACCACCTGTGTGTATCCGTGCGACGACGAGCAGTCGGGTTTTCGCGGCGACGAGAGGAGCAAGAACAACGATCGCCGGCTCCATTCCGGGCGGCACGATTTCCTTGGCCAGGCCTTTTGTCCGTCTCGCTCCTCCTTGACTAACGGTGAGCGCGCGTCTTATACACCAAGGCGCACCGCAGCAGGCCATCTCTATTTATCTCGGCGGCAGTGGCGGCGGCGGTGCGCGCGACGTTGCCAGCGCTGGCGCCTCCGCGCGCGAACGCACGCTCTCGGAAACGGCCCGAACGGAGCCGAGTCGGGCCGAGACGCGAGCACCGGCAACGCCGCGCCAGAGCGTCTCTCCTTAGAGTTCCCCCTCCCTCCCTCCCACCCTCTCTCTCTCTCTCTCTCTCTCTCTCTCTCTCTCTCTCTCTCTCTCTCATGTTCTCCGGCGAGAGCTACCACGGTGCCTCGACCGCACGGCCTCCTCACGCACGACGCGCCTGTCAAGGTGGTAGTAGTAGGTGGTGTCGTTACCTACGATTAACAAGCGAGCGAAAAGAAATACGGTTGCCAAGCCGACGACGAATCGCGCGATCCGCCGCGCACGGCAGACGCGCCGTAGGATAGACACAGGGGCGAAAGAAGATGAGGTTAGGCAACGAGGCAGCTCTCCCGGTCGTCGGACAAAGGAAGCCTGTCCCCGAGGCGACGGGCTTATCTTTATTGGGGCAGAGAGTGAATGGAAACGAATGGAAAATTCTCCGTTATAAAACGCCCCGAAAAGCCACGTGCGTGTGTGTGTGTGTCGAGCGGTTCGAGTTGGAGTAGTCGTCCAAGCGCGAAAGGTCCGTGCACCGTTCGTCGATACATAAAACAAAAGAACGCTGACGGAAATTCCTAAATATTCGACGAATGCCAAATAACATTCCGCGCGCGCGCACGTCCGCTCGGAATAATTCAAACGAAAAGAGGAACATCGTCGTACCAACCGCACGTTCGCCGCGCGCGCGGAGACGCGGCCTGTCGACGCCGTCCGCCCGGAGTATATATCGTGATGGAGGCGGACGGGACTATTTTTTCCGCAGGAAGGGTAGGAATCCCCCGAGCGCGAGCCGAGGGCAAGTGCATTGCCAATTTCGGTGCGGGGCGCGTGCGTGGGACAGACGAGGAGAGCGAGCGCGGACAACCGACCGGCCGCACACCGTGTCTTTCTACCTCTCTTTCGCGCTCCTCCTCCTTCTCCTCGTCTCCCTCGTTCTCATCGGTGTCCTCGGCTCTGTGTGCTCACATGTGTGCAGGGCATGAGGTCGCTCTCCTCGCCTGTCGGCGTGCGCGTGAGCCTCTGGCGCGTCCCCTCCCCCGCGGTGGTGGCATCGAAGCGGCGACGTTGCCGGCTGCACGTCGCTCGGGCGGCGCGGCGCGCGAGGCGATGCGATGCGATGTCGGCGCCGGTATGCGTGTGGCGGGGCGCGGCGTTGCCATATCGACCGTGCCCTCGTCACCGGAGAACGAACGAGCGAACGAGCGAGCGAGCGAGCGAGCGAACAAACGACCGACCGACCGACCGTTTCCCTCCGCTCTGCTGCTCGGCGTATCGCTCTTCCTCTTTGTCCCTTGCGTGGTCCCGCATCTTTCCCTGTCGTGCGCGTTTTCACTCCTCCGGTCCTTTTCTCTATCTCCCCTCACTCCCCCCCCCTCGCTCTCTGTTTCTACAATATGAGAAAAACTAACTATTCTACCTTCCAGTGCGGGCGCAACGACAGGAAGCGGCGGCGCGCACCTGATCGGCTCCCTGTTACCGCGCGGATAACATCACAGATTCCGGATTGCGTTCGCTCGTAACGCGCGCACAACGCGACCAGACCAATGCCAGACCGCGCCGATCCGCGCGCGCCCGATGGCGAGCGAGGAGCGCGTACTCGGCCATCGGCAGTCTCGCCCGCCCTTGAGGAGGCTGGACCGCCTGAGAGGACCAGCGAACACGCGCTTTCTCTTGATTCTCTCCCGCGCGCGCCTTCTCTCTCTCTCTCTCTCTCTCTCTCTTTCTCTATCCATGGAGAGAGCTCGCACGCACGCGTGCGACTCGCTCGTCCGGAACTGCTTCGTGTCGTCGCCGCAGCCGATATTCCTAATCGACGACGACGGCAGATAGCGCCGATGAGGCTGACGAAGACAGAATGAGAAGAGAGAGAGAGAGAGAGAGAGAGAACTCGGCCAGATGCGCTTTTAACCCTAAACTTGGCAGTGCCGCTGCGAGACACGACTCTGTTTTCCGCCGCCGCCGCCGGAGGAATGCGTTGGAGTTTTCGCAAAAAAAACAAGGGCGAAGAATTATATGAAGAAGGAAAAAAGTCTCTCATAACGTATTCACCGCGAGAATGATTTACTGTATGAATAATAGGAAGAAAAAAAATGTGTCACCGGGAATTGGTGGAACGTGTCAGTTTTTCGGGAGCGACTCCTCGCCGGGAGCCGGCGAGATTAATTCGTTCGTTAGTCGCGCGACAACGACACACGTTTGACTTATCTCCCCCCTTCTCTCCCTCTCTTCTCACTCTTCCGTTCATATCTAGAATTCCGAGAGAATGTAATTACGATGCGAGACGCGCGAGGCGATGCGGCGCTTTTAATGCCCCGGCATCATCGCTTCGCTTCGCGGAGAGGAGGAGGAGGACGAGGAGGAGGAGGAGGAGGAGGAGGCTTCCCGAACACTCGGGATTTAGGAATGCACCCGCCTCGTTAGTCGCGGGAGAGCGCAGCAACCGCCTCCCTTTTACAGTTTGAGAGGATCGAATTTTATGACGAGGCGCGCGCGCGCGGGCGCGAGCCGTGCTTTTAATGCCGCCGCGCGCGTTTCGCCCGCTCGAGAGGAGAAACGGATATTTTTAGGTGTTTCGGCGGACGGCGTGTATCAGAAATTTCGAATCTTCGGTATCTCTCACGTGCGCAGGGAGCGGCGGGCGGGCGCGAAAGAGCACGCTCAAAAGCTCCTGTAATTTATGCAAATCACTTCCGCCGATTCGCGCGCGCGCGCTACCACGCGTTGAGCAATCCGCGCGCGCGTTATACAACGTTCGGCATAATGGCCGTGGTAGCGGATAGTTTCTCGACGCGGAGCGTTTCTCGGTAGAACCGCTCGTATTACTCGCGCGCGCCTCGTGTTCTCGATGTTTCATATGTGGTAACGCGTTAGAAGATTCCGGCGATCGCGGCCAACGCGGAGTAGAATTTATTGCTCGAACGCAACACGAACGAGGACGAAAACGCGAGCGAGCGAGCGAGAGAAAGAGAAAGAGAGAGAGAGAGAGGACGCAGCGCGCGATTATCGCCAATCTCTTTTCGGTAATGTCGCGAGCGCGCGCGCGTTTATTAATACGATGCGATCCGCCGCGCACATTTCGAACATCTTACATAACGACGACAGAGTGAATAATTCATAACGAGCGCTCTTAGATACGGAGACGAGGATGGCGATGCGAATACGTGGATTCACTTCCTCGCTAACTAACGAGCGCCGTTGAAACCGGAGACCGAGATAAAATGCTTACATCGACTGATGCGCGACAAGCGCGGGTGACACGCTCGACATGACGACGACGACGACGACGCGGCGTCGATGTCGCTCGCTCGTCCGTTCCTTCACGCCTCTAACAGCGACAGGCATCCCCCCCCCCTGTATTGTTTCCTTCCGAGGAACAGAATATCGTTCGCAAGACAGAATAGACAGAAAGAACGAGAAACGTAAGATCGATTTAAATACGCGTGACGTAACAGCGCGTGCGACGCGGAATTCGACGTATCGCGTTCGCCAAGTCGCGATACGCGAGCGAGCCGTCGCCGCGCGGAGAGTAACGAGATAACAGCCGACAGAGTCCTTTTTCTTCCTGTCCGACTTGCGAGCGCGGACGGACGGACGGACGGACGAGAGAGAGAGAGAGAGAGAGAGAGAGAGAGAGAGAGAGAGAGAGAGATGGAGAGAGAGAGAGAGATGGAGAGAGAGAGAGAGAGGGAGAGAGAGAGAGAGAGAAAACGGCGTCTGATATAACTCGCGGCTCAGCCGCGGGTTTCTAATACCGTCAAGGCTGTTCCCGTCGGGAGAGAGAGAGAGAGAGAGAGAGAGAGAGAAAGAGAGAGAGAGAGAGCGAAGAAAGAGGCGTTTATACGCTGGCAGCTCGAGACCGTTTCCGAACTTCACACGTACGACGGAAAAAAGTGGCTCCCACGACGCGACTCACCCGCCGCCGCCGAGCTGGATAAATGCACAACGTACCGCCACGCGTACACGCGGTTTCTAGTCCCTCACTCACTTACTCTCTCTCTCCCTCTCTCTCTCTCTCTCCCTCTCTCTCTCTCTCTCTCTCTCTCTCGTATTTATCTAAAAAAAGTATTCTACTTGTAAAGTGATTTCTTCCCTAGTCTCATATTCTAACCGAAACCTTTTACAGGAGAAGGATTCCTCTTTCGATCAAGCGATTAAGGTGAAGCATTCATTTCAAATTTATTAGATATTCTGTTTTCTTCTTATTTCAAGAGGATTTCCTCTTATATCAATTAACTTTCCTCTTATAAGAAGAGGAGTATGTTGATTTGAATGTGGGCTGCTTTTTTTCAGTCATGCTCTATCTCCAGACATAAACGAAAAAATAACCAATACGCTCATGGGTTAGAATATTTGGAATTTTTAAGTAAAAGATATGTGTGTTGTTATAACATGTAACGAAGATAATTTACCCATACTTGGTCAAATACAGTTTATAATCTATTGCAAGAGGTTGAATAATACATTCTTTTTTTTAACCATGTTCCATACAACTGGTTATGATGAACATCTTTGTAGTTATAAAGCCCGTAACAAAACTAATTGAAAATTTGTTTGTTATGATCTTATTTCATTCGTGCTTATTTATTGTAGAATTGGAGCCAGAAATACATCTATGTATAAATTACTTTTTGCTGTGTATTATAATTTTGTTCAGATTAACTAGTATAACCAGCAAGAATAAAGTAAGAATAAATGATAATCCTCTTAAAAAAAGATTAAATAATCTGTATATAAGAGCAAATTTATATTAAAATCAATAAGATTTGCATCATACATATAATATATAATTCCTCTAACTTTAAGAATAATGTATTTATAATATTTTCCTCTTAATTTTAGAGGGATCCTCTTGAGGCCATACATAATAATAAAATTCTCTAAAATTTAGATAATTCCGCTTATTCTGAAATTACTTTCTTTTTGGGTGTTTACCGTACCGCAGCATTACGTATCGGGGAGAGGGGGGGGAAGGAGATACTCGTACATTGTCGAGGAGAAAGAGAAACGGAGAAGCGGTCCAGGCAGCGCTCAAGCAATACGGTGCGAACTACGGAGCTTGTCTGAAAATCTTCGCGGAGCAGCAGTTACAGCACAGCGGGAACTTTACGAATTATTCTGGAACTTGCGCGCGAGTTTCGCGAGAGGAAGACACGCCTCTCAGCGTGTGTAATTTGCGTTAGCGCTCCGAGAGGAATATTCTTGCCATTAAACGCGCGGCGCGCCCGCGCGCACCTCGCTGAGAACCGACGCCACCGCATGGAAAAAAAGAGAGCGAAAAAGAGAGCGAGAGAGAGAGAGAGAGAGAGAGAGAGAGAGAGAGAGAGAGAGAGAGAGAGAGAGAGAGAGAGAGAGCGAAACGGGGGAAGAGGGGCAATTTTCGTGCGCGTTGCAAACTCGTCGCCGGTTGACAATTAATTCGGTCGAGCCGGAAGATCCTTCTCTCCCTCTTCCTCTTTTTCTCGGGCGCGGCCGCCGCGCCGGTCGGTCGGCCTCGGCCGCCCTCCGTCGAGGGCTTTTCACGTGAGAATCAGCCGACGATTTTTATACTGCTAATACCTCGCCGCTCTCTCCCGCGGGAGACCCGCCCGCCGTTTGTAAGAGTAAAACGCTAATTACGGCTCGGCGCGGTTGCTTCCGCAGGCGAGGCGACGTAGACAAAGCAGCTTTAGAGAGTCCGCAAAGCTCTCTTTCTCTTCCTCCACCGCCCCCCCCCCCACCTCTCTCTCTTTCCCTCTGTCTAAAGCTTACTGAACTTTCCGCAAAGTGCGAGTGCCCCTGCGGAAGACGGCTGACGGAATCGCAGAGATTTTGTCGCTCGGGTCGTGCCGCGGACAATAATTCCACCGGTAACGCAATACACGTCGCTCTCGCGACGAGGCTGATGTCCCGGGCGTAAGACCGGCTTCATGCACAAAGAGAACTTTCGTCAGCCGCCGCCGCCACGCGCGCGCGCACGACACAATGACAATGCGAGCGCGAAGAGCCGCCACCGGCTGAATGTGTCGCTCGCTCGCTCGTCCCTCTCTCTCTCTCTCTCTCTCTCTCTCTCTCTCTCTCTCTCTCTCTCTCTCATCCGCGCCCGGCCAGCGTGTCAACAATCGCCCGTCGATCGCTCGACCACGTCACGACTACTACCGATCGTCGCTTTTGCTTCTCTCCGAGCATCCACGACTCGTCCCTCAGGTTCTTCTTACTCGCTCGTCCGCGGAATGATCACCTCCGCGGGTCTTCGCGGAATGTCTACGCGACAGCCCCCCCCCTCTCTCTTCGTCGCACGCCATTTTCCGAAAGCCACCGTAGTCCCGCCATCAAGCCGTCACGTGAGTCAAGGGATGAAGAACAACGATCCACGCGCTCCGCAAGCACAGCAAACTGACCGCGGCGGCGGGTCGCTCGCAGGTTCTATAGTTTAGCGAGAGCTTCGGACTCGATCACACTTGTTGAGGGGAAGCCTTTGCACCACCTCCTCCACCATCCTCCGCCAGCCGCCGTCATCTCCTCCTCCCGACTCCTCCGCTTGCTGCTGCTTGTCCTCCGCCTCTCACGGCATTCTCTTTCCCCTTCATTCTCTCTTTCTCTACTTTGCCCGCCTCTCCCTTCTCCTTGTCTTCCGCGCCCCTCCTCCCCTCCTCCGGCTTCCCTCTTTTGCTCTTTCTCTCCTCCACCTTTGCTTCTCATGATCTATCTCTCCCACCTAGTGTGCACCTAGTGAGCACCTCCGCGGCCGACCTTGACCTCACGCCGCGTCCGCGTCGTCATAATGTTTTCATCTAGGCGTTCATGCCGCGCGTCGATCACAGCGCCGATCGGCGACTCGCGCGACCTAATGACGCCTCCCGGTTGGCGGGGTTGGCACCCTCGCGGCACCGTCGGGGATTCGATCATCGAACGTCGTGTCCATCGACTGCACTCGAGATTGCGAGATTATTACGACGCGAGCGCGAGAGCGCGACAACTGGAGGAGCGAGCGCGTTACAGCAGGAGTGCTATAATTATCGTACCGGTTGGCAACCGGAGGGGTTACTAACCCCCGACACGAGCATGTGCCGGTGACTCGTCCGGGACCGTCCCCCGCCTTTCCACGCCGTCAACCCTTGCCGCCCACAGTCCGCGTCGTAACGTTGCTCCTTCATCATCGGCGTCCTTTGCACCGAGAGACTCGTGGGCCGAGGCCTGAGGAGAGAGGGAAGGAGAGAGCGACAGGTGCGGAGGCTCCCGCGATCGAGTTATGTCATCGCGAGCGGGGAAGACGCGCTCTTGTGACTGATAACGCGTCCGCGCGAGTTACGAGAAAAGCGTCGCGGCGCGACCACTAATTAACCCTTAAATACCAGGACGGGTGAAAAGTCACCCGATATTTTTCAACTGTTGCCACTAGATAGCAGCACATTGCACAGCGGGGTCCTGCTAGGATTTAGAATATTCACGAGTATCTTGGACTATTTGTGCTCAAGTTGTGCGAAGTTTCTCACAATCTCTCAGGTTATTTTCAGCTACTAGAATTTGCAATAAAAAGTAGGGGGCTCCATTTAAAAAAACTAAGTTGACCTTCATATGACCTTAGCAGCGTCACCTATGGTCAAACTGATATGATTACTAAATAGATCTTTTTAAGCCTTACAACTTTTGTATCAAACATTTTTTCGTATCTTTCATATTTCTTGAAATATCTTAGCGTTCCCGGACTTTTTGAGGACCCTGTATGTATATATATATATATAGATGTACTTCTGGCTCCAGTTCTACAATAAATAGGTACGAATTAAATAAAATCATCATAACAAATAAATTTCCAATCAGCTTTGTTATGGACTTCTAGTTACAAAGATGTTCCTCATAACTAATTGTATGAAATTGTATGAAATGAATGGTTAAAAGAAAGAATATATTATTCAACTTCTTGCAATAGATTATAAACTGTATTTGACCAAGTATGGGTAAATTATCGTTACATGTTACAGTAACGCAGTAACATACCTTTTTTAAAAAGCGTTCCAAATATTCTAACCCATTCTGAGCGTATTGGTTATTTTTTCGTTCATGTCTGGAGGTAGAGCATAACTGAACAACAGAAGCCGACATTTACATCAACATATTCCTCTTCTTATAAGAGGAAAATTGATTGATATAAGAGGAAATCCTCTTGAAATAAGAGGAAAATAGAATAATATCTATTGGGTGAGTGCAAAAGTTCGTGCGGAGTTTGTGAGTAAAAGTCACACAGTGATTAGGCAAACAAAAATCTTTATTCAATCAATGATATATTCTCCATCGTTTTCTATAATCTTTTCCCAACGTTCTGGCAGCATACGGATGCCTCGATCATAAAAACTGCGCGGTTTAGATTCGAAGAACGAAGAGACGCCGTTTTTTAAGGTCTCCAAAGAGTCAAAGTTTTTTCCATTTAAATAATTTTGCAATGACCGGAACAAGTGATAGTCAGATAGTGCGATATCAGGAGAATACGGTGGATGCGTTAAGACATCCCATTTCAGGCTCTTCAGTTTGCGCAGCGTCTTTTTCGAAACGTGTGGTCTGGCGTTGTCGTGATGAAAGACGACTCCTTTGCGATTTGACAAAATCGGACGTTTCTCTTTTATTTCTCGATTCAGATTGGTTAATTGGCGACAGTACTTGTCCGAATCAATCGTTTCGTCAGCGGGGAGAAGCTCGAAATAGATTATGCCCTTGCAATCCCACCAAACAGAGAGCATCACCTTCATCGGGTGCAAACTGGCCTTTGGCATTGCGTCACCATGCTCACCTGATTGTTTCCATGTCCGTTTGCGCTGAACATTGTTGTAGAGGACCCATTTCTCATCGCCCGTCACTAGTCGATCCAAAAACGACTCGTTATTGAGCCGCCCGAGTAAAGAAACGGCTGCAGAAATTCGCTTGATTTTGTTCTTCTCGGTCAGCAAATGGGGCATCCATATATCGAGCTTCAAATCGAATCCCATCTTTTTTAAACGCCGAAAAGCGGTTGATCGGTCAACGTTTAGTGCTGTAGCAACTTCTTCTGTTGAAATTCGCGGATTATTGAGCACTAAAGTACGCAAAACATCGTCGTCAATGTCAGAAGATCGACCAGAGCGTGGCTCATCTTCAAGGTTAAATTCTCCGCGCCGAAATTTAGCAAACCATTTTTCCACACTTCGTTTAGCTGGTGCTTCATCCTGATAAACATCCTGAATGTTTTTTACGGCTGCGGCAACGTTTATTCCCTTCCGAAACTCGTAAAGCATAACATGCCGTAAATGCACCTTATCGATATTCATTTTTAAAGTGATGTTTCTCGAAGCAGTTTGTATGAAAACAAATGATTTTGTTTTTAATAACAGCTGAAGACGTCACCTTTCCAACGTTATATAATATGTAGATGGAAGTATTAATGACAACACTTTACGACGCTTATAACTCCATCTATTGAAACTCCGCACGAACTTTTGCACTCACCCAATAATAAATTTCAAATGAATGGTCCGCCTTAATCGTTTTATCAAAAGAGGAATCCTTTTTCTATGAAAGGAATATGAGACTATAAGAAAAATCACTTTATTCGAATTTTTCCTTGGGTGTAATTCATGTACACTCGAAAAAAGAATTATGGGCAGAAATTCACCCGTCCTAGTAACAGAGAGTAACAGAAACATCCTAATGTTCAAAGATTAAGGGGGGGGGGGAATTACATGCGGAGCAGGCCGTTTTCAAGGCTATTTTTACGAATTTTTTTTAACAGAAATGGTAGGATCAGTGGACTTGAAATTTTCACCGTATATTCATTAATGTTCAAGATATAAAATAAATTTGTTACTATCTATATGGAAAGTACATATAAAACTTTAAACGCGTTTATCTGGAAACATCATTTTCTTAAATTGTCGACAGGATTACGCAAAAATTACTGAACCGAATAATTTACAATTTTTACACAATATATAGTCGACATGTAGTTTTCGCCCCTATCTCGACCACAGTTATATTTTATTTTATTCATTTTTTTTTAAATATGATCACAAGTTGAAAAAAGTTTCATTTCCCTGTACAGTCATTATTTTTACAAATTTGGCTTCACTGCCTTCATTTTGATACAGGCTATAATGGCAACCATATATTTTAAAAATCTTTCTCATTTTTTTATTTCAGAATAATGGGAGGCCCGGAATTATGTCGACAGCAAATATAGAGCTCGCAAACGAATGACTGTATTTTTATCTATAACTACAAATTGGATCAGTTCTTGTGATTCAATAACATTTATTTTATACTTTGAACATTAATAAATACACTGTGAAAATTTCAATTCCATTGATTTTACCGATTCTGTTAAAAAAAATTCGTAAAAATAGCTTTGAAAACGGCTTTCTGCATGAAATTCCGCCTTTAAAAGCACAATTAATGGCGACGGGCTAACGCCTTGGGCGGCTTTGAACAACAATGTTTCCGATCGTCGCGCGCATAATTAGCTCGGTCGAGCCGAGAGAAGGCGACGTCTATTCCGTTCACCTCGAAAATCGCACGCGGCCGCCAGAGGCGAATCGTCAATGCGCGACTGAAAGAGGAACGCGTCGATAAACAATCAATCGCTCATAAACATCGCGCATGCGATGCGACGGGGAAGGGGGGGGGGGAAAGAACAATGCCCGCGTGGCAGCGAGGGAGCGTCGCGTGGGAGGAATCATCGCGACGTGAAAACCTCCGGATACGTCAACGATTTCCTCCTCCACTCTTCAAGTTTTGCAACGACGTCCTAACGCACGTGAGATCCGTCGCGCGAAACTGCCGAGGACCGAGGAAATGTCTTTTTATTCATCGCGAGTCGGCCTGCGGAGCCCCGGACGAAGAAGAGCGGGGGGGGGGAGAGATACATTGCTTAAATACCCGGGAGAGAAGCGCAGCCTTTATTACATTTCTTCCGACGGGGGGGGGGGGGGGGAAACACGGCGAGGAAAGAGCCGGAGCTCTCGCGACGACGCTCCTGAGACGGCGGGATCTCTCGTCCCCGCTCTATTCAGTCAACTAGAGAAGGCCCAGAGCATCTGGACCTTCGACAGACGCAAGGTTGCAGCGATGTAACGTAAGAGATTTTCTTTCGTAAGTGTCCCCCCCTCCCCCCACTCTCTGCCTCGCTCTCGTTCGCCTCGGCAAGAAACGAGCGAGGGAACGCAACGACACTGCCTGTGCTCCAGTTCCGGGTATCGATTTGTCGCGCGTTAAACGCGCGATAGGTGAAAGCGAGCGCTTGAATCCCGTCGCGAGCGGGAGCGCGAGGACGCGGCGATTATCGGCGCGCTGCGCGCCAAGGAGAGCGCTTACAAGGAAACATACTCAACCGTCCCTCACCGATTTTGATGGGCATTGGATATTTTGTAGAGCATCAGAAAACATTAGATACGTTTTTTTTTTATGTGCTTATCTCGAGGTTTAAGGGTCGAAACTACCCCTTGAAGGAAACGGACTTTTTCGTTGTTATTTAATATCTCATAAAATATGAGGTATGTGAGAAAGTATTTCAGACAAAAGTTTTACAATATTTTGTACTCTTTCTATCGGTCTAGTAAAATTTTCCAAAATGTAATATTGTACTCCCTCCCTCTCCCCCTCCTCCGTTACCTTCGCAAATTTTTAAATTTTTGTAAGGACAAAAATTAAAGAATATTTAATGCCGAATCCACTCATATATATGTATATATATATATATATAATAATATGGTTCCTCGATTCAATTTTTGGTAAAACTACATGATTCATAACTTCGCGTTATAGGCACCGTGTTGTGCGAGCAGGTAGGTACTGTACGTAACGTTGCGTTATTTCTCTTCACTTGCGCTATGCTTTATTACTTTCGCATATTTTCTACTACATACTACAAGGTTAAAGATTTAAAGACATACTAAAGATTTAAAGAGAAAAACAAAAATTTTACAAAAATAGAAAGATAAGTCGAGAGAGAGAGAGAGAGAGAGAGAGAGAGAGAGAGAGCCCGAGTTCTTCCGCGGAATCTGGGCCATCGAGTCGCCGCGCTATCTGCACATCCGCCGATGCCAAATTCGCGTGAGTTATAGTTAGTCGCACTAATAACAGGTTACACTCGGCCATCTCTCTCTATTGGGCCGCGAGCGCGAGCGGGAATCGGCGTTTCGGAAATCGCGCCTATCGACCTACGGCCGCGGCGCCAAACTTGCCTCAGCTTGCGTAATCCCCTTGCGTAAAAATACTTGTTGCGTCCGAGCGGGAAGAGCGAATCGGCGCCGCTCGTCGTCGATCCGCGAGCACGATCCGCACGCGTCGCGCGTATTTTTAAACGCTTCCACCGAGCGCGGCAACCGAGCCGAGACTAAGCGGACGATTGGAAAATCGCGCCTAATCTTGAGTCAAGATGGCCGAGCGCGCGCGCGCGCACGCGTGCGTGCGCTTCGCGAAACGTGATGGATCCGCCGCACGCAATGGGCACTCGCGAGTGCAAATGCTCGTTATAATCGTGCGAGCTACGCGATTCGCGGACGCGACGGAACCGCCGAATGGAGCAGAGAGCCGTTCGCGAGAGGAAGCTGCAAAAAGAGAGAAACGAGCGACAGCGCTCGCACGCGCTAAACAATCGAAACCGCATTTCTATCTTTCGCGCGGTGTATTCTCGAATTTATCTCCGGGCGGTGCGCGCTGGCGTTTTTACGTAACGTCGGCCGGCTCTCCCCAGTGAAATCGATCGCAACCGGATGCTAATTAAAAGCGCGAGGTTCGCGAAAATTCATTTTCTCCGCGCGCGCGCGAGCTCGCGCCGGCGACGTTAAACAAAACGAAATGGCAGCCGCACGATTTTCGCGCGCTCGCCTGCAATTATTCATCGGCGGGATCCGCCGATGTCGCGCTCCGTAATTGTTAATCACCAGCGATGTTATACGCCGCCGCCGCCGCCGCGTACACAACGGAACTCTTTTTGTCGCCCCGACAATGCCGCGACTCTTTGTTGTTCACCTGGTCGGACGATATTCCGCGGCTGAATATGACAAATGTTATTGATATTACAGCCCCGCAATACATACACGGCAGCTTTCTTTCTTCCGCACAGCGTCAACCGTTCGTCGCGAAGGGGCAAGTCGCGAGTGTGTGGTTGTATGTGTATGTGTGTGTGTGTTTGCGGGCAGCAATGTTTTCTCATTAACCCCTGAAAGCTACCATCAGGTATCACCCCAGGCTAACTTTTCTTGCTATTGTTTGCGGCAAAGTACACGTGAGAATTGGTCTGTTGTATCATAATGTTGTCGCTACTCTGACAGTGCGAAGAAATACCGATCAAATTAGCGTTGTCAGCGTGCGGCTGCGTTCTTTGACACGTCCAACGCCGTGCCTCGGTCATCTCGGTGACCGACAAAATACCGATAAATTTTAATAAATAATGTCCTCATATCAAAAATTAAAAATTTTAAGGTTATGAAAGAAGAGAAATCTATAAATCACCCTTATCAGATCGGTGTACAAATAATTGTGCACCGATCTGATAAGGGAAGAATTGTGGTTTTTATCGCTTTAAGTTCGGCGCCGATTTTTCTAGTTACCGCCATCTTTTCCAGAATTCTACCTTGCAGGAATAAACAAACTTGTTTCCGGTTGGAAGAAACCGTGCGCGGGCCTTTATTTTGATTAACAAATTTTATAATTTTTAACTGATGCGTCTTTATACTCGGTACGTAAAAACCGCAATTACTTGTACACTAACCTAATATTAATATTAATATGTACAGGGTGTCCAGGATTTTTAGAAACGGAAATTGTGAAGATTAATCAGATCAAACTGAGAAAAAAAGTTAAGCACCATTTTGCAAAAAAATTGTGGTAGTAATCAATGATTAAAAATGACACATTTAGAGGCTCTTTTAATTGATAACTCGGAAATTTGCGTACTTATTTGCAAAATGGTAAAGGACTTTTACGTTCAGAATGATCTAACCTACAATTACATGGCGGCTCTTGTGTCGAGCGATAGATATGAGGAAATTAAACTTTGAACCCTGAATCCTGAACCTGTCGCTAGGCAGAATAGCCGTATCATATAATTGTAGATTGGGTCATTCTGAACAAAAAAGTCTATTATTTTGCAAATAAATAAACAAATTTTCAAGTTATCAATTAAAAGAGTTATCAATTGAAAAGGTCTTTAGATGTGGTCATGTTTAATCATTAACTTGATAACTATTGCGATTTTTGCAAAATGATAAAGGACTTTTTCGTTCAGAGTGACCTAACCTACAATTACATGACGACAATTACACACTATTGTGTCTAGCGATAGATATGAATATATTGAATTATGAGCCCTGAATCTCGAATCTGTCGCTAGGCACAATACCCGTCATGTAATTGTAGGTTAGGTCATTCTAAATAAAAAAGTCCTCCACAATTTTGTAAATTTTCAAGTTATCAATTAAAAGAGCCACTAGACATTTTAGTAGTCATTTTCAATCATTAACTAAAGCGATTTTTGCCAAATGATACTTTTCGTTTCCAAAAGATCCCGGACACCCTGTATATATGTAGGCGCGGCGTAATCGCGTAAAGATCAAAAAGTGCTCGAAGCTTAACGCGTTCACAGGATCAAAAATCCGCGTGGGGTGAAATTTCAGTCACAGTAGCCTTTAAGGATCCAAGATATTTCAGTTCGATCACTGACTCACTGACCTTGATCCATCCTCCGTGAGCGGTGACGACCACGTACAGCAGGTACAGATCTATATCCTTCCCGTTGATCCTCGGAGACTTCTTGAAGAGAGTCCTGGAATCGAGGAAAAGGATGTTACCGGAGTGCGCGCGGAAGCAGACGGGAGATTAGCTTGTCAAAATACGTCTACGTGGAAACATATCTGTCCGACGATTCATCTCTCACAGGATACGCACGAATGTTCATTGTATATTCTCCCCCCTCCCTCTCTTCACCGATTTAGCTGCGCAAAAATTTCGTAGAAGCAACCGCGTTCTTCGGCGACGAGCGGTCGTGTTGGCGCGGACACAAACAAACGGCCGTTCTCCGAATCGTCTTGTGTGCTGCTCGTCGGTAAGAAAAGCCCAATAATGCCGTCTCTCGTCGATAGGTCACGTTCGAAAGGAAAAAATGGCGCCCGCGCGCCCGAATTTTCGCCCGAGGATCGCAATTTTCATCACGCGCGTCTCTCGTGCGCGAAACACGTCTCGCACTCCCGTGTCGTTTTCTCGCGCGCAAGTCGCGTAAATATTGCCGCTCATTCGGATCGCGTCGTAAGGTGCGACGACGACGAGCGAACAACGAGGACGCGATTGGCAAGTAACGTATTTACGTTACGTGGTCTGTGCGCGTTTCGGGTGTTCGACACACACACACACACACACACACACACACACGACTTATTACCCGCGCATCGCGCGCGCACACACACGTACACAAAAATCGTGGGAAATACCTTTCTCGTAATCACACGATATCGCCGCGCGTATCACAGAAACGCGCGATAAACCGAGATATAAGAAACGAGCGTCGATCACCAGGCCGACGCGACGAACGCGAAGATTGGTTGGCCAACATAACCTCAATTCGCGTTCGCTCGCTCGATGCCGAGCGACGATCCGATCCGCTCGCGTGTCACCGAGCCGTCTGACCGCCGATCCGCGGAGCGATCGCGATCGTCGGAGGGGCGAAGAGGGGAAAAGTGCGCGATTTAAGTCCAAGATAAGCATATACGCGGCGGGAAGAAGAAAGGAGGATGGGAGCGGGGAGGGGGGAGGGGTCGTCGCAGGCGCGACGACAGCGAGACGACGACGACGACGACGCTTCGCGCGTACACACGTTAACTGCTAACCGGAAAAGGCAGAGAAGCTGATGATGAAGAAAGAGCGTCAGCAGACTCGGCTTACCCTCGGGTCTCGTGGAAATGTCGGAGGTCCTTCAGGAAGTTCTCCCTCTCCCTCTCGTAGGTGACGGGGTCCTTGTTGAGGATCTTGGCCATGTTCGCGGGTAACAAGTGCGCGCGCGGCGGGCGTGCTAGTCGGGGTGTGCTCTGGGTTTACAGGGCACGCAGGGGCAGCGGGCAGAGAAGCAGAAGGAGGTGCACATGGGCGCGAACGGGGGCACATTTACGCGAGGAGCGTCCTGCCGTTGTGGCTACTGCGGCTACTGTTGCTGCTGTTCGTACGATGCAGGATGACGACGACGCGCGAGGACGAGGACGACCGCGGGTCGGCACGGGGTCACGACCCGCTCCCAACATCGGGTCGCCTTGTCCTGTCTCCAAGTCGGCCGGTGGCCTCTTGCTTGCTCTAGCTCGCTCGCTCCTCTCTCTCTCTCTCTCTCTTTCTCCGACCAACACACGTTCTTTCTCTCCGCACGTCTCTCTCTCTCTCTCTTCTCACTCTCTTTCTTTCTTTCTTTCTCTCTCTTTCTCTTGCACGAGCTCTCGCGCGTTCACTCGCTCTCTCACGCGCGCGAAACGAGACGACGACGACGACGACGACGACGACGACGACGACGACGACGACGACGGCAACGGCAACGGCAGCTTTTCCCTGCCGCCCCCGAATCGCCCGCTCTCGCCGCGTTACGACGTACACTCGCTCTCTCGGTGGCCTGAGCGCGCTCTCCCCGGGACTCACTCTCTCTCTCTCTCTCTCTCTCTCTCTCTTTCTCTCGCTCGCTCGCTCGCTCTCTCGCGCGCGCCCCGCGTGCACGAAAAATTCGAATGCGCCGAGATAGTCAGCAGCGGGCGAGCGAGAGCGCGACTCGCGTTTCACGCGCGGGGGCGCGTTACGATATCACGGCACAAGTACGGCACAGTACCGAGGCACAGCACGACACGACCGCAGTAAACGATAACGCTCGAACTCGTCTCGTTTCGTCTCGTTCCGTTTCGTCTCGACTCGATTCGACTCGCGTCGACTTGCGCGATTCCGCTCCGCTCCGCTCTCGGCTCTCTCTCGCGCGCGCTGAGCCGCAAAACTTGGCGAACGACACGACGACGGCGACAGACGGTGAGAGAGAGCTTGCTTGCTTGCTTGCTTGCTTGCTCGCTCGCTCGCTCGCTCGCTCGCTCGCTCGCTCGCTCGCTCGCTCGCTCGCTTCCTTCCTTGCTTGCTCACTCGCTCGCTTGCTTCCTTGCTTGCTTGCTTGCTTGCCTGTCTGCCTGCCTGCTTGCTTGCCTTCCTTCCTTCTCTCGCGCTCTCTCGTATAGGCCCCCGATCGATTCACCTGTCACTTGTCAACGAAACTCGCGGGATACGCTGCGCCACGCACCACGCACCAGCCGCGTCGCGACGCCCGGCTAGCTCGCGAACGTCCGAATTCGGCCGCGCGGGTCCTACGCAGCCGGCGGAGAGCGACTCACGAGCGCGTTTCACTGCGAGGCGAAGCGCTTGACGTGCGGCCGTATATCAAAATGGCGTCCCTGCTGCTGGCTGCCTGGCATCCATTGGCGAAGCCACCGCGGCCAATTTCCCGTACGCTACCGCCGATCGCTACGGACGCGCCGCGACGGCACACCGTTTCCGCTCACCACACGTCGGCAGCGCGCGCGCGACGCCCGACGCCCGACGACGTGAACGCTCTACGTCATTTTACGCGCGGCACTCCGCGTACAGAGGCCCGACCGCACGGCGTGTCTCTCACGGCTTTTTTACCCCTCGGCCTGCCTCGGCACCGTACCGACGAAAATCCCGGATCGCGCACAGTATTTTTACTTTCAAAATGGTTGAGCACCCCCTCGCCCCGTGGTCTGCCGCCGCTTCCCTGGCACGTCTGCAGAGGCCGCCAACGACGCGGCACGCTGCCGCCATCTGTCGGCGTCCGTCCGCGGCCTTGCCGGACGCGGAAGGGACACGCGCTTTCACGCTTTGTCGTGCCGTCGACGACTGTTCGTCTCGTCTCGTGCTGTTGGACGTTACTCGAGTGAAAGGTACGTACGACTGAATCGAGGCCAAATTGTCGCGTCCACGTGTTCGACGCGACTTAACCTGCGCGCGCGGCTAGTGTCTTCACCTTTGTCCGCTTCGTAAGCGCGAGCGCTTCGTTTCACGACGCGCGGGCTTTGCTATGGTGTACAAACGTAAGAAGCAACACAGAGGCGACACGCACTTGAAGAAAGGCTGGCGGACGAAACGGAGGAAGAAGGATCTCGACGAGGTGCGTGCGAACGTATACTGTCTGATGACTAACCTAACCTAACCTGCTTGGCGCGGCGTTCGTCGACGTTCGTCGACCGACCATTGTCGGTTCTAACGTGTCTCCGGGTTTTAGATCGACGAGGATCTGAAGGAGCAGAACATTGAGCAGTTGTTGAATCAGGAAGTGGACTTCGACAAACCGGGATCGGCGCAGCATTACTGCGTGCATTGCGCGTAAGTGCGATTAACGAATTACGAAAGACCTAACCTAACCGACGTGACCTAACCTGTTACCAAGTTGGTTATATAACATCTACCGCTTGGTGTTCTAAATATCAAGATGTCACGTTGAAAGCGAATATTTAAATGTGCACAATGTTACAGCGTGCGACTCGAGCCGTTGCCGAAAGATTACAATCTGCCCTCGAATTTTCGAAGCTCGTTCACGTCGAGAAACCTGAAATGGCCGATCAATCGGTCGAATTTAGGGACTGTTCTTTTCAACTGAACTAGTGCTGCACTGAAACTGCATTTCAGAACTAGAACTGAGTTAGGTTATAGCAAAAGTTCATACACGCAGAAATGCCAGATAGGATAGAAAAGAATGCCACAGTGCAGGAAATAACACAGCAGTATACGTTGCTGTTAATGATTCTTCAGATGAAGATCTTCTATCTTTATGTACCTCCACATTATATCCAGAACCGACCTGGGATGAGGAACATGATAGTAATATACTGTTATTTCATGTGGCATAATTGATTAATATTAATCAAGTAAAAATTGCACAAAACTTTCTAATAACTATAGGTCTGTCCTTTTTAAATACACTGCCTGAACTGATGTAAATTTGGTCTTCGCGATTTACTGAACTGCTTGTACTAACTCCAGACTTAGTGCAAGCAGTACAGTGAACTATTGCAAGTTCTGTCACACTGGGTGGAAAGAACAGTAATATCTAACATCATGTTTCTGCTAGAGAGAACGCTTCAGTATACTTCTTGAACTAGTACAGAAAGTTCAGCTGGAAAGAACAAACCCTTAGACGAGCTAATATCACATTCTCGGTGTTGCATTTTAAAATCTAACCGTAATATACAATATAAGCTACATGTAGAATAACCAATTTCAGGAGGTACTTCATAAACGAAACTGCGCTTCAAACCCACTTCAAAACCAAGGTGCACAAGCGACGATTGAAGGCCCTCGAGCTGGAGCCGTACAGTATCGAAGAGTCGGAAAGAGCCGCGAGTAAAGGAAATTACGTCGCCTCGCAAAAGCGTAAGATCGAGACCGTGACGAGGGCCAGTTTTAACAAAATTGACGTAGATACCGAGTCTGATCCTGAAGCAGTAAACCTAGACGAATAAGGTGTACTTGTCGTTTGTAAATATCGCTACTTCCCTGTTGGTAGTACATTACAAGATTGCCCCACGGCAAGAACACTCTGATGATGTGCACTCTGGTGAAATTCATGCGCGGTTGGGGGCGTAACATTCTCGCAGGATCGTCGACGAGCCGTGTTCGTCGAAAAGCCATCATCGCGTCGTGCTTCAGTAGGCACTACGGTTCAGCTCTGTTCATTTCTGGCAAGGTAGCCCATAAAACCTTTGCGTTCCTCACGCCCTACTTGGACGTGGAAGAACGGTTCGCCAACATGGAGAAGCTACAGGAGGAAATAGCGTTGCGCGGTATGGACATCGACGTGGTCCAGCTGAAGAATTCGTGGGAGTTCTACCGGCAAATGAACATGGACAAGCGCGCGTTGGAAGACCGCTTGGCGGAGCTCAAAAATAGCAAGAAGCAGCTTAAAAGAAGTGAGCAGACTTCCGAGATTCAGCAGGAACTGCACAAGCTAGGTCTGCAGCAGAAAGTCATCCAGGAGGACATCAAGACGATGAAGCAGGCGATCTGGGACATGGACGACAATGTTGTGCGGAGGGTTCTCAAGTTGCCGAACAACTTGGACCCGCGAACGCCTATCGTGGAATCGATGGTGCTGAGGAGCGTCGGTAACGCGCCTGATTCGTCTGTGCCGGAAAGCAGGACACATGTCGAGATTGGCACGAGGCTCGGTCTGCTCAAGTACCAGAACCCCATGTCCTACTATCTGTGCAATAAAGCAGCCTTGTTCGAGCTCGGTGTGCTGGCACATGCTGATCGTGTCTTGATCGACGGTGATAATATGCTGAAAGTGATTGGCACCGATTTCGGCCGGAGTCTCGTGGTAGAGGGCTTAGGCTTGGACCACGAAGACCCGATGTCTGCTTTCCTCATAGAAAATCACGAGGAAGTCGAAAGGGACTCGTCGAATCGCATGCATCTGATCGGCGGCGCCTGTTTGCCCTCCTTCCTGACGTTGCACGCGAAGCAGCTGATCAATCCCAACGACTTCCCGCTCAAGTACCTTGCCACAGGTAGGCAGTACACGCCTTCGCCGGCCGATTCGGCGCTCTGCGGCCTGTTCACAGCGTGTCAAGCCTCCGTGGCTCATGTATTCACCATGGTGAAGGATGGAAAGAGCGAGGAGTACAGGACGCTCTTCGACCAACTCGTGGACAATGTGTGCCGGCTGTACGACGACCTGTGCGATCATTATCGAGTCGTGATGAAGTCCGCGCCGCAGCTGGAGCCGTGGGAAAGTCTGCGCGTGTCGTTCGAGCTGTGGTCGCCGTCCGCGAAGCGGTACATCGAGGTAGGCCACTTGTCCGCGTGCGGCGACTACTTCAGCAAGCGATTGCTCATCACCTATCAAACATCGACCGGCAGAAGCTTCCCCGCGGCGATAACCGGCACCGTTCTCTCGGTTCCGCGTCTGCTCGGTTGCCTGCTCGAACAGAACCCGCACAAGTTTGTGATACCGCCCAAGGTGGCCGAGCTGGCACCCTCAGGCGACTGTGTCGCTGTGTAAATCGAGCGATTGTCTCGAGTTTTCGGGATCTTGCTTCGTTGTATCTCACGTCGAGCGTTTGTGCCAACTTTCCATACGAGCGGAAAGTTCTACATCCTCGTGTACGCGACTTATCGAGTCAGTCTATTGATATCTTTGGATTGAAATATACACACATACACCGACGTATATTTGTAAAATATAATACATGTGGTACAACATCCTACTTGTGCAACAATCTGTGTATAATTCATCCTTTTCATCATTTCATACAAATGCAATCTATCTTGGCCGCTACTTCACGAGGTATCGTTCGACGTAGTGCAAAACTTCGAAAGCGACTTCCACCATGATGAGTATAATGATCATCCACTCCAGACGAACGTGATGGCGATCGCTCAGATGTGATGACAAGATACTCACCAGTTCCACGCAATGGTTCAGCCGCTCGTTCATCACCTGTGTCGAAGCAGAACACATGATGAAGGCACAGACGTGCGGGTACGTTTCAAACTCTACTCACCCTCGTACGCTTCGCGATACTGAAGTAGCCGCAAATCTGCTGATACAGACTCTCCAGGTCGTCGCGTTCCCAGTAGAAATCAGGCGTGTCCAGAAGATCCGAGCTTAGGTTGATACGGTGGCGCAGGTTAAACAGCTCGCCTTGCTTCCTCAACACCTCCTGCTGCGTCATCCGCAGCTTCCGGCCGGCTTTTAGGTCTTCCGTCACGAACTCGATCGAGTCGATGTAGCGATTCAACGACACCTCCCATGCGCCCAGCTTGACGGATTGCGCCATAGCGTTGGAGAACGTGTACTTGTCCAAGTTATCAGCCTCCCGCGTCAGGATGATATTGCCGTTTTTTAGGTGGCTCTTCCTCCTGCGTGTGTCGATAATCGCATCATGTTGGTTATCGAATTCACTTGCGCGAAACATCGGTGTACTCATCAAGTTTTCGGGTCTGTTCTTTTTAACTGCACTGCTGAACTGGTTGAGGAAAAATGTAGTTGTTTCGCTTTAATTTATTGCACTAGTTGAGCAGTGCAGGTAAAACGAACAGACCACTTGTTCTCGATAACATTAGGCTATCATGGAACGTATATGTGTGACAGGAACTGATAAAAAAAAGAATAGTAGAGGTACCTGGAGTCCGTATACATATAAGCCATTAACTCGCTCTCGGTATGAACCAGCTCTTCTGGGTAACGATTATACTCGTAAGACCTCAAAAATTTCATTAGGTTCCCGCATTCGAGATCGGATATATTCCACATAACAATGCTACCTTCTCGGAAGAAAAAGATCTCTCGGGATTCGTGGCCTACTTCGTACTTGGCCGTCGCGTGTATGACGTCGGGCAAAGCTGCGAACAACAAAAGAAAGGATCATTCGAAACACGTTATATAACCAATTCGACTCCACGACTTTCGCAGTGGGGTAGTAAGGTGAAAGGTCAATTGACAAGGCGGGTAGCAAAGGTTTGCAGACAAATGCATTTGCAACTCCAAAATCTGTATAAATGTATGTACAAAATATAATAAATTCATCGAAACATTCGTAGGAACATTCGCTCTGATGGGTGAATATTGCTTTCGGCAAGAAATAATACTACATGTAGATGCGCATCGATACAACGTTCGCGATTAAATTGACCGATGACTCTCGCTATCTCTCTTGCTCTTTCGTTCGGTGCGATTCAATCAATTAGGAACGGACTGTCGCAGGCGCCCAGGCCAGCCGCTACGCCGCCTTCATTATCTGTGGCCAATTTCGTTCTCAGCATATGACCGCCCTGCCTGTTGACAATGATATCTTTATCGCTCCCGATAACTACGCCAAATATCCCCAGCTCTGAAATCAGCTCCTTCATCTCCAATTGCGCGTTACTTCCGGGTTTCACTATGTAGTTTTTGTGCACTGGCGGATAAAGCCGATCCATGAGAATCCAAGCCACTCGAGCCTGCTCGGATTTCACCGACTGCAGAAAATTGCGAATGTCCAGGCCGTACTTGTTGTTACAACCGCCTTCCCTCTGCGGTTTCAGCACGAACCGTTGTGGATTCGAGATGCCCATTTCCACGGCGGCGTTACCGTGTTCGTCAAAGTCCAACGGGTACAGGCCTGCAACGAGGGACAGTTTACATGCCTCCCGCATGTAATTGGATCTTTGACAATTATAATGAACGTTATCATAATTACATGTGTATATATATATATATATATATATATATATATATGTATGTACACGTAATTATGGTAATATATATATATATAAGGGATCGTCCATTAATCACGTGATACATTTTTTGGCGCTTTTTACGCCTCATCCCCCACCCTCTGCGTGATTTTAAATGATATCACAGCTAACCCCTCCCTCCTATCACGTGATTTATTAATATCGTCTTATCGATAAGAAATTCATGTATATAAATACATATTTATTTTATATATTATAATTTTGTATAAATTTAACATAAATGAAATTATATATATATACAGGGTGGGTGGTTATAAGTTTACAATCCGAAGTGTGAAGTTAGATTGGGTTAAGACAAACATAAAAGTCCCATAGCGTTTTGCGAGATTCGCAATAATTGTCGAGTTATTAACACGTTAAGCATGGAGCCGATTTTGCTGAAGCTTTCCGTTCAGGCGGCGTGCCGGCGCGGGCGGCGACCACTCGGCGAGTGTTGAGTTACATAGTATAAACAGAAGATACACACATATCGTGGTGACGATTTTACTTCACTTTCTGTTTGGGCTATGGTAATGGCGCCGCCAATACAGAAGTATACAAAGTATAAACAAAAGATAATCAGATGGAGAATGGTAAGAAACCGATCTCCAAAAGACGATCAGTTGGAAAAAGCCCACGGAAGTGTAAATGTTCTTTGAGCAGAGAGAATTTTTGTTCGTTGTGTTTTATAAAGTAATTTTCAGTCATTATTTTCAAAAAAATTTATTGCCCATAATATCGAAAATGTTGAGAGGAGAAGGAGATAGCGATTCATCGAGTGGGTTATTTTTAACCTTGATACTGCCGGTCCCAGGGACCGACGCCGCCCAAATGAAAAAAGTTCATTGTCAGTTCGTAGGGACCGACGCCGCGCTTAACGTGTGATGATAGAAATCTGAGGAGTGGGAGTGCGCCGACATAGATGATTGGAGAAGCGTCCTCCCTCTATGTCGGCGCACTTCCACTCCTTAGATTTCTGTCATTAATAATTATTGCATCGATAATTATTGCGAATCTTGCAAAACGCTATGGGACTTTTATGTTTGTCTTAACCCGATCTACCTTCACGGCAGTCCGGGTTGGCAGCTTATAACCGGCCACTTTGTAAATGCGCGTTTTCGTCCGACGAGAAGGACAACGCGCCGCTATTCGTTGTTTTATCTCGCCGGACTTGCGTCTCGTCGCACGCCGCTAACAGTTGCTGGGTCGATCAGACCGCGCTGTGGCCTGAGCAGCTGCAACGCTTCTCCAATCATCTATGTCGGCGCGCTCCTACTCCTCAGATTTCTCTGTTATTAATAACTCGATAATTATTGCGTATTTCGCAAAACGGTATAAGACTTTTATGTTTGTCTTAACCCAATCTACCTTCACACTTCGGGTTGTGAACTTATAACCCCCCATTCTGTATATACAGGGTGTATAAAAAGCCCCGTCACCCCTAAATATCTCAGGGGGGTTACATTTTAGAAAAAAATGAATGTTGTAAGGTTTTAAGAGGCCTATTTATTAGTCTTATTAGTTTGACCTTGAGTGGCGTTGCCAAGGTCCGGTCAAGGTCAACTTAATTTTTTTTAAATGGAAATTTATTTTTTATTATATCATCTTTTCCTACCAATTAATTTTGACAACTTTTGTCTGAAACATTTTTTTATTTGTCTAATATTTGTGAGATATTTAAGGAAAACTCGGCAACCTTTTCAATATTTAATTTACGATATCTCGCCAACTATTTGTTGGAAGAAAAAATAATACTAAATTTTTTTACTCTATTTCCTCTCAAAAATATATTGTTACAATAATGCTTTACCTTTTGTTAACTTATCGAGCTTTGGAAATTTCAAAATCATCAAATTAACAAAAGTCATTTAGACCTTGGACAAAATTAAGTGGACAAACAGGACATTTTGTATTCAAAGTGGAACAATATAAACAAACATTGAGCTTTACTTAATATATGATATTATTGCGTCCTGAGTGTACACTGGTCCTTGTACCAGTACAATCAAAGTTAATAAACAGACATGTCTAAGCAAAGAAAAGAGTTTTCCGTTCATCTGCGAAATCTAATTATTTCAAACTGCAAAAATAAGCTAAGTTATCGTAAAATAGTCGAAAAATATAAAGTTTCGAAAAGCGCAGTTCATAAAATTTATACAAAATATTTACAACATAATACTGTCAAAAATGTACATAATCGGGGACGGAGACGTAACACAAGTGCATATGATGACAGAAGAATTATGAGAGAAGCTCAACGTAACCCGTAATCGACAACGTCACGAAACATTGTTGTATAACTACAATTAAACATATCTTCAAAAACTGAGACGAAGATTAAAAGAGGTGAGTTTACAGAGTTGTGTAAGTAGACGTAAACCATACATTAATAAAGTGCATAAAAAGAAACATTTAGCTTTTGCAAAAAAATGCAAAAAATATGTAAATGAGCCATTATCATTTTGGAAATTAATAATATGGTACGATGAAAGTAAATTTGAATTATTGAATAAAAGAAAAGAGAGCACACGTGTGGAGAAAACCGAATGAAGCTTTAAAGAAGTAATATGTTGTACTAACAGTCAAGTATGGAGGAGGTGTAATATATCAATAATGATATGGGCTTATTTTTCGTGGTATTGGAAATTTAGTAGTTATAGATTGGAATCATGAATGCTGATAAATATATTGACATTTTAAATGAAAACATAGAAGAATCAATTCTAAAAATGGATCTCGATAGGGAATGGATGTTTCAGCAAGACAATGATCCGAAGCACACAGCAAAGAAAACGAAACAATTTCTCCGGAATTGTAAAATAGAAGTTCTTGAATGGCCTTCACAAAGTCCGGAACTTAAACCCAATCGAAAATTTATGGAGTTTACTGGATGCAGAGATTCCATTAGAAAAACGCAATAATAAAAGAGCAATAATAAAAGTTTTTAAATGAATTGCAACTAAAATTTCAGAGACAAACATTATCTGGAAAAACTTGTTGAAAGTATGCCACGACGTTTACAAGCAATAATAAAAGCAAAAGACTACAATACAAAGTATTAATACTTACTTTGTATAAAGTATCCATTTAATTTTGACCATGTGTAGTTTTATGTTATTGTCATTAATCAATCAAAATTCTAATATATTATTTGTTACAAGTGGTTTTTCTTTATATTTTGTCAAATTATATTTCGTTAATTTAAATAAGCAATACAAGTTTGATTTTTTGACATTATTAGTTAAATTAATTTAACCTTTTGTTATTTATGATACCTGTCCACTTAATTTAGTCCACGACTGTATACAATTTCAGACCACCCGGGTCACCCAATTTTTTCGTAAACGCGACATTCTAGAGAAAAATGTTTCAGACAAAAGTTGTAGGGCTTCAAAGAATCCATTTACTGATGCTATAAATTTGACCTCGGGATGACCTTGAAAAGCCCAGTCAAGATCAACGATAAAAATCTTAAATGGAAACTCCAATTTTTTATTACACCGTCTTCTTCCACCAATTAATTTGAACAACTTTTGTCTGAAATATTTTTTTATTTGCCTAATATTTTTTGAGATATTTAAAGATAGCTTAGTAACTTTTTCAATATTTAACTTACGATATCTCGCTAACTGTTTGTCGGGATAAAAAAATGATACTAGACTTTTCTATTCTATTTGGTCTCAAGAATATATTGTTACAATAGCGCTCTGACTTTTGTTAATTTGATGATTTTGAAATTTCGAAAGATCAATAAATTAACAAAAAATAGAGCATTATTGTACCAATATATTCTTGAGATCAAGTAGAATAGAAAAGTCTAGTACCATTTTTTTATCCCGACAAACAGTTAGCGAGATATCATAAGTTAAATATTGAAAAAGTTACCGAGTTATTCTTAAATATCTCAAAAAATATTAGGCAAATAAAAAAATGTTTCAGACAAAAGTTGTTCAAATTAATTGGTGGAAGAAGACGGTGTAATAAAAAATTGGAATTTCCATTTAAGATTTTTATGTTGATCTTGACTGGGCTCTTCAAGGTCATCCCAAGGTCAAATTTATAGCATCAGTAAATAGATCCTCTGAAGCTCTACAACTTTTGTCTGAAACATTTTTCTCTAAAATGTCGCGTTTACGAAAAAATCGGGTGACCCGGGTAGTCTGAAACACCCTGTATATGCACTCCAGCCGACCAATCAGACATCTCGTGCAGCTAATCAATAAATAGTCGCGTCGTAAACGTTAGATGGTATCGAAGAATTAGCTTTTGCGAAAAAATACATGTAATATTTCGTATCGCCTCCCCTTCCCCGTCGTGATCATTCGTGTTTTCAATGACTCTCCTCTACCCCCTTAAACCTCACGTGATTAATGGATGCCCCCTAAGTTAGAACGCTATCATGATTACAAATACATGTATGTATGTATATACAGGGTGGCTCATGTAAAGTGTGATAACCCAAAAATTCTAAAAATATTTGTCGTATTAAAAAATTATTCATGACATAACTATATAAATAAAATTATCCGCCTTTGAAGGGGATGCAAGGTAACTTCATAATTTCAAATGGGACCTCCTATAAAATGTATACTTGGATTCTACGGGAAGTAACAAGTAAACTTTATCTGGAACATTCGACACTCCATGGATGAAAATGGATGGCAACGCTGATGCGTGTACGTATACTACGTGTGAAGTCGTATATGTTTATGTTTTTCCTATTAATATCAAAGTCTTCGTTTTATTGGAAGAGTAGTAGAGAACAATTTCTTTCATATATATTCATCGGAAAATAAATACAAGTTTATTTATATTTAGTCAGTACTATTTTTCATGGGGATATATGAAAAAAGAAATTATGTTTCAATCACTTATGATAAAAAGAAGATTTGAAATGAAGAATATGTGAATCTTGCGCTAGCGTGATCCCAGAAATATTGTTTAGGGTTAGACAAAATTTTGTAAAAAGAATTAATAAGTGTTTAAATGTAAGTGGTCAACAGTCAACAGATATTTAAGTAAAAAATGTGAAGTTTATTATTTAATTTACGGTTTTATCACTTTCGTTTGAATATATTTCACTGTAAAGTTTAAATATTTATAACTTCTGATAGAAGTATTTCTTAAAGAAATGTTCCAGATAAGGTTTACTTGTTTCTTCCTGTAGAATCCAAATATCTAATATTTTATAGGTCCCATTTGGAATTACAAAGTTACCCCCACCCCTTTCAAGAGATAGCGAGGGCGGACTTTTCTTTATATTGTTAAAGGACCTCTCGAATACATGAAACTTTGTCGTGAACAATTTTTTTGATACGATAAATATTTTTAGAATTTTCGGGTTGTCATACTTTACGTGGGCCATCCTGAATGTATGTTATAATTTGGTATGTTATAATTGCACATATGTATAATTGCACGTATGTTATAATAAGTTATGTTATAATTGCACATATACACACAAGCGCGTCAAATATTAACAATTATAAGTAACCGTGTAATTTTACAAATTATAATAATAAAAACGTTCATTCATAATATACAGGGTGTCCCATTTTAAATAAGCCAGGCAAAAATCTCGAAAAATATAAAAGATATTAAGAAACGTTTTAACGTTTCAAACGTTGGGACAAAAATTGTATGGTTTCAAAGGGGATATAAAACAACTATATTATTTTGTTTACAGATGGCGCTAGTTTCGAAGTACTCACTGATCATGACTTTTCTTAAATGGACATTCCAATTTTTTGATTATAAATATCTTTTTTTTTACTAATTAACTTGAACTTTCATCTCAAACAATTTTTTCTTATTCATTTAATATTTTTTGAGATATTGAAGAAAAATTTGCTAACTTTTTCAATATTTAACTTATGATATCTCGTTAAGTATTTATCGAAAGAAAATAGTACTAGACTTTTTTACTCTATTTAGTTTCAAGAATATATCGTTGCAATAAGTGCCCTAACTTTTGTTAATTTATCGACCTTTGGAAATTTCAAAATCAAATTAACAAAAGTCAGGGCGCTATTGTAATAATATATTCTTGAGACTAAGTAAAACAGTAAAAAAGTCTAATACCACTTTTTCTTCCGACAAACAGTTAGCGAGATATCGTAAGTTAAATAAGAGAAATCGTAAGAAAATATTATCAAATTTTCCTTAAATATCTCAAAAAATATTAGGCAAGTAAAAAATGTTTCAGATAAAAATTGTTCAAATTAATTGGTAGAAAAAAATGATATAATAGAAAATTGGGATTTCCATTTGAGAAAAGTAATGATCAGTGAATATCTCGAAAGTGGCACCACCTGCAAACAAAATAGACATAGTTGTTTTATATCCCCTTTGAAACTATTTGATCTGAAACGTTTCTTAGTATCTTTCATATTTTTCAAGATTTTTGCCTGACTCATTTAAAATGGGCTCATTTAAAATCATATATAATTGATAATTATACATCCTTATGATTACAACTTGTAAAATTATACGACGTTCGTTAATATTTGTTGTAATATTTGCCAGAAATATTTGTTGCGTTTGTGTGTGTACATGAATGCACAGAGGAATATAAATTAGCTGCGCACCGGTGAATATCTCCTTGACCTTCGCCGCCGTCTTCTCATCCTTCAAGAAGCGCGCGACCATGCCGGGCTTCGCCAGAGTTTGCTGGACCTTCTTCGTGCCGGCTAAGTGGTACTGAATGCTTGGGCACTTGATCGCCAGCGATCTCTCGATCAACAGTCTCGCGTCCCATTCTTTTTGGCTGTGGTACTGACCAGGCTCGTAGCCGCATCTGTAATAGACCACGGACACAACGTGGTCGTCCACTAAGAGCTCCATGTTGGCACCCAGTCTCGCAGTCGCCGCCAGTTCCGTCAGATTCCTGCGGATCACGCTCACTCGCGGGTTTTGCCTGCGTATCTCGAACTCGTGGAAACGCTGGTCGCAGATGTTATACGTGATGTCCTCGATGACGAACAAGATGATCGCCCTGCGAAGCATCGTGCATTCCCGGTTACAAGAGACCGCTTGCGCTCAAAGCACGCGGCTCATCTAACAGCGACGGTGGTCGCGAGACCACCGTAATAATGCCTCGAGCAAATACAACAAGACGTAATCGCATCGAGTGGATTTTCTCACTCGTGAGTCGGGCGAGCTTCTTCCTCTCTCCGAGAAGAACTTGCCAGACACCGTGAGGACACGTGACGCTTATCTCAAGACACCAGTGAACATACGTACTTGGACTCGCCGTACAAGCTCCATGCCTCGATCATGCCCGAGCACAATGTCTCCAACGCATTGTTCTCCGGCAGATTCCTTAGCTCGTCCTGGTAGCCGAGCTCCTGCAGGACGAAGCGGTGCAGCCGCGTGGTCGCCGGGCCCAACCAGCCGAAGCCGGAGGCGATCGTATTGATCTCCACTTGCTTCCAGCAGCAGTGGGGCTTGAGCTTCTTGGCGTCCTTCTTCGGGCAACTGGTGTCCAGCATGAGGTCCGAGCGCAGAATGGCGAGTGACAACTTCTGCGCGGCGCCTTCTCGGTGGACAGTCTCGTAGATGTCGAACAGGTTTCTGGTGAAGTCGTCGACCTTGACGGTCTCCTGCAAGGTCTCTTTCAGGAAGTCGTAGTCGTGCGCGACTCTGTGTACGAGAGTGTTCAGGATGATCTGAATGTCGCAGGCGTTCTGGAACTCCTCTCGCGGGAACGGCGACGGCATGAGCGCGTACGGCGCGAACTGCAGGAGGTCCCGGTTGAAGTCGCTCTTGGAGCGGAAGCACAAGCCGTTCATGAGCGCCCAATCCTTCGCTTTATCGATCAACTCGTCCAGTTCTTTCCTCGGTAAATCCAGCGCGATCGGCAGCTTCATCGTTGCTTCATTGTCCCCGTGCATTCTCCCTTAGAGTGTCTTTCTTTTTTCCTCCGAGTTGGACTCTCGCGTCAGTCGAGCTTCGCTCACTTCTTCTCGGGAGCTCACAAGTTCCTCCGCAAGTTCGCGTTCACACTTCCTGCTGCACAAAAACGCGCGACGATCGCCTGTGTGCACCTCTTTGACCGCGCTCTTCTCCTTGCACTGTCAGACTGCTCAAAGTGAAGCGTGTTATTGTATGCACGAGATAATCGAAGAAGACGAGGGACTACTTATCGTCGTATCAGTTAACAAGAATCCCGTGCGCACGCGATTTCGTAAACAAACATTCATAAAAATTAAACTCGGCACGAGTCTCGAGATAACTGATCAGGATAGTCGCGGTGGCGTTCGGTCGCGCGAATTTATTCTCGAATGAGGCACTTGCGAGCCTCGCATACGTTGACCTCGCGGGATAATATCGTTATCAGAGTGACGTCTCGGATCGATCTCGCCGAGCGAGGACTCGCCGCGACGATGCTCGACGAAGGAACGACTCGTCGCGTGCGTGCGCTCCCCGAACGCGAACGAAACGCAGAAAACGGAAGCACAGCTTCACCGGCGGACGAGTGGCGACGGCGAGCGGTGTCGACGCTCTTTATACGCGCGATCAGCTGACGAGCCGGCGGAGTCGACCAATCGGCGTCGTCTTAAGACGGCATATACCCGGGGGTGCATTCGCTTTGAACTCTCACGTTTCTAACAAGGAAAGATAGGGAAGCCGAAAATTTAAAAAATTCCGAAACTGATTTAAGAAATTCTTGTGTGGAAGTAAAGTAGTTCATGCGCAATGCAAAACTATTGTTTTGTTCGTGCGAAATTCCAGTCTGAGAAGGTGAAATCGCCCTTCGAAGAGAAACCATTTTCATTTTTAACGTATATCTTTTGAAATACGAGACATATGCAAAAATGGTTCATATGAAAGTTGTAGTGTATTTCATATTCTTTGCAACTGTGTATTCAGATTTTGCAAAATTGAACCCGGACGGAGGAGGGGGGTTTCAAAAATTTTTCAATTTTGCAAAATCTGAATACACAGTTGTAGAGAATATGAAATGCACTATAACTTTCATATAAACCATTTCTGCATATGCTTCGTATTTTAAAAGATATACGCTAGAAATGAAAATAATTTTTTCTTCGAAGAGTGGTTTCACCCCCCCAGACTGGAATTCCGCACAAACAAAAAATAATTTTGCATTATGGATAAACTATTTTACTTCCACACAGTTTCATAATTTTTTGAATTTCCGAGTTCCCTATGTTTCCTTATAAGGACTGTTTTCACCCGTTCACTTTGATATGCGAATGCTTAAGGTAAGGGTGGTGCCCATGGCTTATATTTTCCGCGTAACCAATCAGAAGCGTTACACAGCGGAATTTAAATTATTGTGTCCCGCGAAGCGTAAAAAGTAAGCTGCGTACCAACCTTAACCTGTATCTATTTATTCTATTGAGATATTCCAACAGAAATGATAATGTCGCTGTTAATCGGTTAATGCTAATTTGTAATACGCATCATGGGACACAAGGAAATTAAATTTTGCGTAATGTAGCACACGTACAATCTTAATATACGTACAAATACGTAACATAAAGTGTAGGTGTGCTGAATTGGAACACATATTGTACATTGTTTGAAAATTAAGAAAACGTAGTCTGATAAATGTTTATTATATATGTTACATAGTTATAAAATGTTTGCTCGTAAAGAGATTAATCGCAGAGTATTACAAGTATAAAATTAAGAAAAATAGTGGCTCCATACTTTTTAATACATAATCGTGAAAAACGACCAGTGCATAAAAGAAGATACGAGGGCAGTTTGATAAGTCAATGACTTTTTGAATTTTCCGCGCAATAACTTTAAATGCAACACTGCTCCCGTCAACTGCCATCTATTAATAGACTACTGTACAAGTTTGGGCAAGCTGCGCCATTTAGTTAGTGTTTGACAGCCATTGAAAGCAGACAACCTCGTGAATTTTAACGAAAATGGAAAAAAGTGAATTTCGTGTGCTGATTAAGCATTATTTTTTGCATAAAAAAACCATCACCGAAACCAAGACAAAGCTTGATAAATACTATGGGGACTCTGCACCATCAATTTCAATGGTTAAGAAGCGGTTTACTGAGTTCCGTTGTGGTCGTACCAGCACAAGTGACGCCGAACGTTCAGGTCGCCCAAAAGAGGTCGTCACGCCAGAAATCGTCGATAAAATCCATGGAATGATATTGGACGATCGGAGAATGAAAGTGCGTGAAGTGGTTGAGGCTGTAGGCATCTCAACTGAGCGGGTACATCACATTTTACATGAATATTTGGACATGAAAAAGCTATCCGTGCGATGGGTGCTGCGATTGCTCACACTCGACCATAAGCGCAACCGTGTGACCATTTCAAAGGAGTGTTTGGCGATGTTCAGCCGCAATCCGAACGAGTTTTTGCGCCGTTTCGTTACCGTAGACGAAACATGGATCCATCACACCACACCAGAGACCAAGGAACAATCAAGACAGTGGATTTCTTCGGGTGAACGTGCACCAAAGAAAGCCAAGGTGGGTCTGTCGGCCAACAAGGTCATGGCCACAGTTTTTTGGGATGCACGCGGTATCATTCACATCGATTACCTTGAAAAGAGTAAAACGATCACCGGCGAATATTATTCAGAGCTTTTGGACTTCGATATTGATTTGAAGCAAAAACGACCGCATTTGGCGAAGAAAAAAGTGCTGTTCCATCAGGACAATGCACGGGTGCACACGTGTGTAGTCACCGTGGCAAAAATCCATAAATTGGGCTACGAACTGCTACCCCATGCAGCATATTCACCAGATTTAGCCCCCTGCGACTATTTCCTGTTTCCAAACCTGAAGAAATGGCTGGGCGGTAAGAGATTTGGGTCGAATGAAGAGGTCATCACTGAAACAAACGCCTATTTTGAGGGCCTTGAGAAAACCTATTATTTGGAAGGAATAAAAAAATTGGAAAAACGGTGGACTAAATGTATCGAGCTAAAAGGAGACTACGTTGAGAAATAAAACGCTTATTTGCCGAAAAAAATATCTTTTATTAAAAAAGTCATTGACTTATCAAACTACCCTCGTATTGGATTCACTCAATATTTATGATGGTAAATCGTAACCGACATGGCGCAAGCGATAACCTTATTAAAGAATTATATTCCTACAACGATAAGAAATTTATAAATTTGTAATATTTTCTTAAAGCATAATTTTATAATCAATAGAATACTTCACACATACACAGTCTGTCCCAGATCCAATGAGACTGGTCTAAAAAAAAATACAAAGCGTTTATTATTTTGATTTTTTATTCTTGTTTATTCAAAATAGTCTCCTTCTGAGTCAATACAGCGCTGGAAACGTTCAACAAATTTTTCGAAACATTTTTTATATTCATCGGCTGGAATGGCCTTTAGTATGGTGGTCAAAGTTTTTTGGATGACCGGGATGGTATCGAAACGATTTCCTTTCATCGGCAATTTCAGTTTGAAAAATAGCCAGAAGTCGCACGGAGCCAAATCAGGTGAATACGGTGGATGATCGATAACAATGATGCCTTTTTTGGTCAAGAATTCACGTACCATGATGGCTTTGTGCGATGGTGCATTATCGTGCAACAAAAACCAACTGCCTGGCTCTCGATATTCCGGTCGAACTCGTCGAATTCTGGCCCACAATCGTTGTAGAACTCCCAGATAATATCTGGGCAGACATACAGCGGTCGCTTCGAAGAATTTCTTTGACTTTCTCGATGTTTTCTTCATTGTGAGTGGTTTTTGGCGGCGTTGCTCGGTCATCGTCTGCAAGGTCCTCACGATCGTCATGGAATCGGCCAAACCAACGGAAAACCTGTGCACGGGACATGCATTCATCTCCGTACACATTTTTTAGCGTTTCGTACGTTTCTGGACCACTTTTACCCAACTTAAAAGTTGGTTTTTCGACCGACGTACACAAAGTGACTTTACATAAAATGTCAAACCACAGTGAAATATCAACCGAATTCGCTCAAATTTTGAGGTTAAGTAGATGAAGGATAGAACATTCACCTACCATCATTCACTCATAGATATCGCTGCGCTAAGAACTTTGATGGAACCAGTCTCATCGTATCTGGGACAGACTGTGTATTATAATAAATTATTATACTTACAGATAATCCTTCCATGATCAAGGCCAGTCTCAATCATGAATCTCTCCTTTTTTGAAGAAATTCGTGAAAAGGTGTATCTGATTCAATAAATTTAGCATTCAGAACATGTATCCGAAAACGCATAACGCTTCTGATTGGTTACACGGAAATGATGTGTCATGGGACGTCACCCTAAGCATTCGCTTTAGCAATTGTAAGTGACTGTAAGCGTATCAATATGGCGGGTGATAAATTAATTACTTTGTCATATGGATCAGTATTAACATTAAAAACAATTTTATTTTTAAGTAAACATTCCATAAAAAAAATACCATAGCATGATTACATGGCTATGGTATTGGTATGGCGGGAGAGATCATTCCCATACATACAAAGAAGATCAACTTCAGAGGCGTATATTGCTTTTTTATGTAATTATTTACAAGTATGAACATTATTTTCGATAGTTGGAAATATTTCTGTGCATTCGCAATATATTTCAGAATTAAACATCATTGGTATAAATTATAATTGTTTATTAGAATAATAAACTGGTATATACTAGTATACCATTTTTTGAGCGTTTTGCTTCGTCTATAGTAATAATTATAAAATATACGATTCTTCCGTCTCTCAGAAGCATCTCTTTCACATGAGATACCAATTTTCTGTTTATACTGCGATTACTTTTTGTTTTAAACGCTTATGCCGGTCCTACGATAAGCTGTAAGAAGTGATCAATCATGGCTGATTATTTTTATAATAATCAACTGCGATTAGTCATTTTTACGACTTACGACATTTATTGTAAAATCAGCATTCTTGTTACGTGCCGTAACGTAATGCGTTTTTCTTTTTTAGAATATTTGGACCTATATCGAATTCTCTAATGACATTGTAAATTTTTTTCATTCAAAACCCTTATTTTTTACCTTATCATAATTCGACCCCAGAGAATAGACCATACACTCAAATAAATAAAAGATATACCATGGCGAAGATACCCATAACCGTCCGGGAATTTTTACCCTAAATAAACCTTATACCAAAACCTAAACGATAAGAATTTTTTACCATCCCATAAAGTTTATATATCACTTCGATGTAACATGAAAAATTCTGGAGCCTAACGTCGACAGTTTTTGTTCAGTCCCCCGTAATAGAATAAAATCTTTCGATTATGTCACTTGACTTTGAATCCGTTCAATATTCCAACTTAATAATAAATATTACGTTCTCTCCTCAACGATGGTGAGTCATAACATTACACGCCGCAAATGCTTACACTTTCGCTGCCATCTTGCTGGAATCCTTGCACAATGTTAGGCAGTAGACAATACGAACAGGGAGCAGAAATACGGAATAGGAACAAGGAATTTCAACACATATAAAAAAACTCTGTACCAATGCAGAATGGATCGTAACACTGACAATAGACAGAGAATTTTTGTCACGTTTTGGGAATTCTATGCCTATTGCCTGTTGCTAATCAATCACACGCGTTCAGATTGTTTAGGTTATATTTATATACCGGATGAGTCAGTTAAAGAGTTACAGACTTATATCTCCTGGAAATTAAGCATTTAACAGAAAAATGTATTTGACAAAAGTTGTATGGTTTCAAGGGGGATATAAAGTAACTATATTAGTTTGTTTACAGATGGCACCACTTTCGAGATATTATAATTGATCATTATTCTTCTTAAATGGAAACCCGAATTTTTTATCATATCTTTTCCTACCAATTAATTTGAACAACTTTTGTCTGAGACGTTTTTTTATTTGCCTAATATTTTTGAGATATTTAAGGAAAACTTGATAGCTTTTTCTCACGATATTTAACTCACGATATCTTGTTATTCGTCAGAAGAAAAAGTGGTACTAGACCTTTTTACTCTATTTGGTTTCATGAATGTATTGTTACAATAGCGCTCTGACTTTTATTAATTTGACGATTTTGAAATTTCTAAAGGTCGATATGTTTCAAGCAAAAGTTGTTAGAATTAATTGGTAGTAAAAGACGATATAATAAAAAATTGGGGTTTCCATTTAAGAAAAGTAATGATCAGTGGATATATCGAAAGTGACGCCATCTGTAAACAAAATGATGTAGTCGTTTTATGTCCCCTTGAAACCATACAACTTTTGTCTGAAACATTTTCTCGTATCTTCCATATTTTTCTGGGATATATATTTGCCTGGGACATTTAAAATAGGACAGCCTATATAAATAAATAAATATACTGTTTTGTTCGCCTTAACTTCTTAACTAGACATGACAAAATATTTCGTCATATCAGAAATATAACTTTAATAGGCATGACGACATTTTTCGTCTCATGGAGCTTTAAAAACGATAACACGGGACGTTCTTCTTTGATACTAAAGCCATCTAGATTAGATCTTTTGTAGATAATAGAAAGACATGTTGCCGATTATATTCCCAGCAACTATTCAAGAGCAAATGTAATCAGAAGATGCACTTTGTGCTATTCAAAAGGTTTGAGAGAAGAACACACATATAGGGTGTCCCAGAACAATTGTGCCACAGTTCGTGGGAGAGCAGAACAGATTAACCTTTTAACAGGGAAATTAATTTATGTTCACGTAAAATATTTCACGTAAAAATAACTCATTTCATAATAAGGAATTTTTTCTTTGCAATGGCATGTGATTGTATTACGTTTAAAGAAAAAAAAAGAAAAACAATTGAAAAAATATTTTAGGAAATATACAATCATAGCAAATATACAATCTGGCACTTGGATCTAAATTATATAAAATTATTTTGCTGTATGATATTCCTCGAAGCATCGAGGCATACAAAAAGTAACATTACAATCGGGATACTAAACTCTCTCTATTCTTTCTTCAAACCTTTTGAATAGTACAAAGTGCATCTTCTGATTATATTTGCCCTTGAATGCAGGGAATATAATCGGCAAAATGTCTTTCTGTTAATCTAGATGGGTTTGGCACCAAAAAAGAACGTCTCACGTTAGTGTTTTTGAATCTGCATGGTGAAGAATGTCATTATGTGTCCATTAAAGTTGTATTTCTAGTGCGACGAAATATTTTGTCATGCCCAGTTAACCTTTTTCTAGCACGAATTTTTCTATGCAATAATAAAAGAAACTAATTATGTATATAGAGGTTTTCTGGATCGCTGATTACGAATCTGGAGTCAAAATTTTAAAATTCAAAATGGCGATTCCAAATGGCTAACTTTGATATGATATTATGGACTTTAATTTTGGAAATTTGATAACAAATTCGTGATCAGCGATCCAAAAAATCTTCATGTACCTATTTCTGTAAAAATCGAAGGATTTTGAACATTTTTGTCCACCATATTGGATTCGCCATTTTTAATTTTGATATTCTGATCCCAGATTCGTAATCGGCGACTTTAAAAACATAAAATGAACAAGTTTCGTTACAACTGTTTTTATAAATCACCGTTAAATGAATTTTTACTGAAAAATATATAATTTTATGTGATTTCTTTATTTACAGGATACTTAAATTAAAAAGAATTGACATTTCACATTTTTAGCACGTATATCAATACCTAACATATCTTAAAAGTGAAAAAAATTCGAACGAAAATATTAAAAAGATAGTTTGAATAATTAAAAATGAAGAAAGAAAAGGTGGGATCGTAGGACCCCACCATGCTTCAAAGGATTAAGAGGTTAAGGCGAACAAAAAAATCCCATACCGTTTTGCAATAATTATTAAGTTAGTAATAATTCGCAATAATTATCAAGTTAGTAATAATAGAAGTCGGATAAATGAGCACGTACCGAGATGGCAGAGCAGGAGCGTTTGAGCCATTCTGTAGCGCGGCTCAGTTGATCAAGCAACTGTTGCCGACGAAGGGGCAGACAACGCGGCGTCACTACTTATGCTCACATCTGCTGCCCTTACAAGGTGATCCAAAAGTGGTGCATGATTTAAATTTGATGCCGTTTTCGTTATGTGCAGCATCGCGATTCTTCGTCTGCTATGTTTTAGAGGTTAGGAAATATCAAAACGGAGCGATATATGGTACAGCAGCGCGTGCGTATCGTAATGTTTTCATGAAAATCAACGTTCAATAACTCAAACAAAATGTAAACTTTGCGATTTTTTTTTTTTAAGAAAGTATTTCCCATCTGACAACACAATCCGCAAGTTAATTAAGAAATTTGAGAACGAAGGTTTAATTTGTGATAAACCTGAGCTTGTACGACGCTGTGATGCTTGTTCGATATAAAATATTGCGGTCGCTGATGAAAATGTGGAAAATGCTCCGCAAATGTCAATCCGACGTCATGCGCAGCAAACTAACCTTTCGTATAGCACTACGCCAAGAATTTTAACAAAAGACTTCAACAAGATGGCGCGCCATATCACACAGCTCGTGCAACCATGCAGTTGTTGCATGAGAAAAAACAATGAGTAAAAAGTGGCGATTTTGGCCCATCTTGGGGAACGAACAAAACACATCATTTCTATATAGGATTTTGACCTGCTGAATGCCGTTGTTAGTTTTCCTCTAAACCTCGGGGAACATGTTCAAATCCGAGGATTTGAACATATCCGAGGATTTATCATCTAATAATCGAATGGCCCGGGAAGCCTTTGCGTAAACTTGAAGCTATTGCAAATTCGTGTATTAGCTAAATTAGCTGAAAACAGTTTAGATTTTCGATTTAGAAATATTTTCTATTTAACAGTTGAACGTATCCCCTTTTTATATAAAATTTGCTAACAAAGAATATACACGATGTCACAGATCATTCGTACCACTCGATTTTTTTGTGAACGCACTTTAGGGAAAAATGTTTCAGACAAAAGTTGTATGGTTTTAAAAGGGACATATAATAACTATATTATTTTGTTTATAGATGGCGCCACTTTCGAGATATTCACTGATCATTACTTTTTTTAAGTGGAAACCTCAATTTTTTATTATATCATCTTTTTCTACCAATTAATTTTAATAACTTTTGTCTGAAATATTTTTTTATTTACTTAATATTTTTTGAGATATTTTGAGATATTGAGAAGAACTCGATAACTTTTTCAGTATTTAACTTACGATATCTCGCTGTTTGTCGGAAGAAAAAATGGTACTAGACTTTTTAGCTTACAATAGCGCCTTAACTTTTGTTGATTTGATAATTTTAAAATTTCCAAAAGTCGATAAGTTAACAAAAGGTAGGGCATTATTAAAATATTTCTAAATCGAAAATCTAAACTGTCTTCAGCTAATTTAGCTAATACAGAGTTTGCAATAGCTTCAAAGTTTGCGCAAAGGTTTCCCGGGCCATTCGATTATTGGATGATAAATCCTCGGATTCGGATATGTTCCCCGGTGTTTACAGAAAAACTAATAACGGCATCGTGTTCAGCAGGTCAAAATCTTATAAAAATGATGTGTTTTGTTCGTTCCCCACGATGGGCCAAAATCGGCACTTTTTACTTATTGTTCTTTCCTGGTTCGCGTTATCTCGCGGAATGGTGACGTCAACTGGCTCAAGATCTTGCGACTTGACGCATTTGGACTCTTTTTGGAATTTTGGATTTTTGGAATTATTTAAAGAAGCAAATTTACACTGACAATCTTGAAACTGCGGAGTGCTTCAAGGAGAATATTCGATGAAAAATTGACGAAATTTAACCTTTTATGTTGCAAAAAATTATTGAAAACTTTATTAAATAAGTAGTAATTTGTAAAAAAGTAGAGGCGGTCATTTATATGATGTTGTTTCTCATACGTAATTCCTATTCCTAACGAACACATTGATGTAATAAAAATGATAATTTACAGGTAATTTCGTTTTTTCATTTACAAAACAAATCTTGCATCTCTAGTTGGATCACCCTGTACATCTCGCCGCATCGCATCTAAGTTCGCATTGATATAATCGCAAAATATTCACGATTACAATTATGAAGTCATTTTATGAAACAGTAGAAATAATTCATACTGAAACTGTAAAAAGTTCTGTGAAAAAAAAAATCGAAAGATCTTTTGATCTTTTTTATCGAGGTCTTTCGATCTTTTTCATCGCAGAATTTTTTAATATGAACTATTTCTGCTGTCTCATAAAATTACCTCATTGTTCGCGATTACAATTATAAAGTCATTTTATAAGACAGCAAAAATAGCTCATATTAAAATTGTTTTATGATAAAAGAATCGAAAGAAAAAAAGGCATAGAATCCTATATGGGATCTACATTTATTGAATCATTTTCTTTTATATTCTGGGAAAGCTATTAGAAATCTGATGTAACTAGTGTAACATTAACGATAAGAGAAACTCAAAGTTCTCTATCGTATAATTATGAAAAGAAACTCGTTGTAAAAAAGAAGATCGTTGTCAATCGTGCTCTTAGGGTACTTGACATAAAACTGATCACTAGATATGATTACGGCGTGTCGTAATTTATTGTGAAGTTATTAAAGAGTGAGTATATTTTTCTATCGTATAATTACAAAGAACGTAAAACATCATAATTATATTTAAATATTTCGCGCATTTCTTTAATTCTTTAATAAAATACTTACGACAAAAGAACATAAAAAATCAACCACAAATTTACGATAGGTTTCCGTTAAGCAGAAGTCTATAAGTTAATCTAAGTTCCCATTTGGGTTTGGAAATTATAGCTTTTCCTTGCCACGAAATAATCTTATTTCGGAAACATATAAGTGGAGAGTTAACTCAAGCAGAATACCAGGTGCTGTAATTGTTGTTTTGCAGCTAAAGATATCTGCAAAACAGAAAACGTAAACACCAAGTAACATGCCATCAATATTATAATTTTCCACTTAACGATATAACTGTTATACAGGGTGCCCCATTTTAAATGAGCTTAGCAAAAATTTCGAAAAATATGAAAGAGACTAAGAAACGTTTCAGACAAAAGTTGTATGATTTCAAAGAGGACATAAAATAGCTATATCATTTTGTTTACACATGGCATCATTTTCGAGATATTCACCGATCATTATTTTTCTTAAATAGAAATTCTAATTTTTATTATATCATCTTTTTCTATCAATTAATATGAACAACTTTTGTGTGTAACATTTTTTTATTTGCCTAATATTTTTTGAGATATTTGAGAAGAAACTTGATAGCTTTTTCAATATTTAACTTACGATATCTCGCTATTTGTCGGAAAAAAGTGGTATGAAATTTTTTTACTCTATTTGGTCTCAAGAATATATTGTTACAATAGTGTCCTGACTTTTGTTAATTTGTTGATTTTGAAATTTTCAAAGGTCGATAAGTCCTGTAATGAAAAAAAAATCGAAAGATTTTTCGATATTTTTTTTTAATGGAAAACTTTTTACAGTTTCAATATGAGCTATTTCCGCCGTTTCATAATTGCAATTGCGAATATTTATTGCGGCTATATCAATGTGAGTTTAAGCTCACATGGTGCAGCCAGACGTAAGAGCGGCGAGGTAAGCACATGTGCAACGTTTTCCCTTTGCTACACGCCGGCAACAGTTGCTCGAACAAATGGGACATGGTATAATCTGAGAACGGCTCAAATGCTCCTCTCCTACCACTTCGACACATGCTCATTTATCTGACTTTTATATAATTAATTGATAATTATTGTGAATATCGCAAAATGGTATGGAACTTTTTCGTTTGTTTTAATCCGTTTTATATTTGTAGCATGATTGTTTCAAAATACTCTTTATGTATGTATGTGGTGTGACTTACTTTGTTCAACAAAAGCTTTAACCTTTAGAGGACCGCAGTTGTTTTCTTCGATTTTTTCATTTTAAATATTAGAACTTTATTATTAACATCATTGGGTTGAATGACGAAAAAGATGGCGTCATTTTCGCGTCAATATATTGGCTTCGGGTCCGGAAAAAAAATCAGGATTCTTTTTTATTTAGTTTTTCAACTTAATGTTATTAGATATTATTAGAATAATTGCTTAACATCATTTTAGAGAAAAAGTTTGACAAATAACATGTATAAAAATTTTTATACCGCAATTTATGAAGTAGAAGGCAATCAAAATGCATCATATGTATTTATATACAACAATTTATTTCGCAGTAAATGTATACTTTGTCGAAAATATAAAAAAAAGTAATTGAAAAAATAAGAGGACTAATGCTTTTACAATACATTTAGTAATTTTTCTTAGTGTGGTACAGTTTGAAGCACGGTATAACGCAAATAAGTGCATCGCCTTCACCGCAAATGAATAACAACAAATATAACAATAAGTATTATCGGCTCGACAGTCATATCACACACAGAGAGCGTTTGCTCGATCCTGTTTACAAATCGAAACTGGTACAATACAAAGTATAACGTATAAGCGAATATGAAATATAAAAGTAGAATATTAATAAATTAGAATATGCTATAATAGTAAGTTAAAACCTGATAAATTGGTTTTCGGGCCTCCAAAGGCAAAAGCAGTTAAAAGCCAATAAATTGGTTTCCAGTCCTCCAAAGGTTAAAATACATGAGTGGATCGAATATAAATCGACTCTTCTTACCTATGACCTTACCTATGAGTGAAGATTTGCGAGCAAGATAAGGCAGCTAGTGTGTTGTGGTAGGGGGTGACGTTTCGCACCACGCTGCCGCGCCGGCACGTGCTCAGATTTGCTTTGCCAGTCGTTTTCACGATGACTGACAAGTAACCTTTACCAAGTTATAAGCCGATTATTTTTTGAAATTTGATATAGAAGCCCAAAAAAAGATAAAATGTGAAAAAAAAGTTTCTCAATATTGTGGAGAACATTTATGAGAATGCAAGTTAAAAAGGTATAAAGAAGGTATGGTGCCATATCTTGCAAACAAAGATTTTTAGGAGAAACTTTTGAAACAAAAATTGTTTCAAAAGCCACGTAAGACGACGATCTTTGTATCACCTTGAGAGTCTCTTTCAAAATCATAATAAAGTCACGATAGAAATTTTTCGATAAAATTGCAAGATTTTATAATAGTAACTGTAATTTATAATAGTAACTGTCATAATTCTATATGAAAAAATAAGTAAATACCCACACACACATCTTGAAATATAAGTAGATAATAGAATATCCAATAGCAACTTTCCACACTACCCTAGAGATTTTGCTATTGAGTATTTTATTATCTTTGATATAGAATATTCTTATATTTCAAGATGTGTGTGTGTGTGTGTGTGTATTTATTGTAGGTAAGTAATACTTACTTTTTTCATACCGAATTATGACATAAATCAATTACTATTATAAAATCTTGCAATTTTATCGAAAAAATTTGTGTAGTGACCTTATCATGATTTTGAAAGAGACTCTCAAGATCAAACAAAGATCGTCTTACGTGTCTGTTTTAAAACTTGACTATGTTACTTTTGCATTATGTTTGCTTAGATCAACTATGAACACTACGAAGCAGTCAACAAGATTTGAAAGATTTGAAAGTTCCGATTGGTTGGTTTTTGTCATCACATTATTGTGCATGGAAACACATCGGTAGCGATACTTTCTTATTCCTTATTTTTGTTTCCTGTTCTTATTGTTTGTTACCTATCATTATGCAAGGATTTTAAGCGTCCAAAGCGAACGCATCCCCATGATGTTCGAGTGCGCTCGTGCTTATGCTGCGAGAACTGCGACGGATCTGCTGAAGAAACTCGAGTCACTTGCTCGAGTGGCTCCACCAAGATTGATAAAAATTATGTTTAAAATAAAAAAAAAAAAAACAAAACATCATGTTTTTTTCCTTAAAACTATTTTTAGGTTTTAAATATGTTTTCAAATAAGCGCAAAAAGTCTTATTTAAAATATGAAAAATGTGAAAAATATATTCAAAATAAAGTTTAAAATATGGAAAATATCTTTTAAACACATTTTGAACGTATATTTTTTAATTTTTAGTATATTTTGAATATTTGACTTTTGATACGGTTTAGAGTGTAGTCAGTGGTTTAATAAGAAAACTTTAATCGTACAATAATGTAATTCAATAATTTTCCAAAATCTATATTAAACATATGAAGAGAAAAAAAGCACATGTTAAAAAAACATATGTTTAAATCTCTCGAGTGTTTAAAATGTTTAAAACTTTTTTAAAACATTTTAAAACATGTTTAAAATTTTTTCAAAACATTTTAAAACATGTTTTAAACAAAAATTTTAAAACATGCCAAGCCTGTTTGAGGCACCGGCGTCGGGGCGGCATACGTGCCGAATACGTTTTCCTCTCGCATTTCCGCCGAATCAACGAATACTTACAGTTATTGGACGTGGATATTTTGCTGGGAATATATAATTGTTGGCTCAACAGGCCGTTGGTTAAAGCTTCCAAATTGTATTCCTCCGCGGTCGCCAGAGCTTTCACGTCCCATGTCTGATGAAAGAAATTTCTCTTTGTATAGGGTAGTTTACACGATGCTGCTTTCATTCGTCTTGAGCATGCTTCTTAATTTGCCAGCGAATTCGCTGGCAAAAACTTCTAGACAATAGGTTTTTATTCGTTAGTATTTGAAATTTCAAATTCGTTGATGAAAACTTCTGGACGCTCGATTTTTATCCGCTAGCGCAGAGCTTGGCAAACTTTACAACTTTCGGCCAATTTTCGGAAGCGCTACGCCTTCTATCTCCTCTTACCGCGCGGCGGATCCAGCAACTGACGGTCGCGCCTCGCGATCTCAAGACCGTTGAGATCATAAGGCGCATCTATGTGGTGCCTAAAGATGCGTTCGAGGAGCGCATCGATCAACGCTAAGGCGTCATTCAATCCTTGTACATGTAATGAGCGATAAAGATAGAATAACGTGTTAACGTTGACAACGCGCTCCTTTAACACACCTCAAAGGCTGAAAAATAAATGTATCAATACGACTATATGTATAATATTTCGTACAAATATGTACAAATATATACTTATATAAGTATATATATATTTTTTTTTCTTATATTTTTATAATTAGAAGGTAACATGATAGGTTTCCTCGTCACCCATGAGGTACTATTGCCGACGTTATTGCGTTTTATTTTTTAAACCACATAGATGCGCCTTATGATTTCAACGGTCCTGAGGTCGCGAGCCGCGACCGTCAGTTGCTGGATCCGCCGCGCGGTAAGGGTAGATAGAAGGCGTAGCTTCCGAAAATCGGCCGAAAGTTGCAAAGTTTGCCGAGCTCTGCGCTAGCGTTTACAATCTAAAAGACGAGGCGTCTAATGGTCAAAGTTGAGCACGTCCAATTTTGCCACAGCGATCAGTAGACGTTGCATTTTTTAAATTTTCGAACTAGCGAGTAAAATTCCAGTGTCTAGAAGAAATTTTAGTAAATATGCAGAAATGGTATCAACTCCGATTTCTCTGATCTTCATATATGTTATCGAGGATATATTCCAGATTGGGGAGGGAATACGGGAGTTTGGGGAGGGAATACGGGAGTAGTTCCCCCGACTCCCCTCCTTACGGTCCGACAGGAGTCCCGCAGGGGTTTTAGTCGGTAAGAGTCCGACATAACCCCCTCCCCCCCAAGGGGAGGGGGTATCCATGATGGATTTCCCCTGCGTGACAAAAAAAAAGGATATATTCCAGAATAACTTCTTGCAAGTTTTAAGTGGCGATCACCTTTTATAAAAGAGTTACGAACAAAAGAAGTTTGAGAAAATAAACAACTTTGTGAGCAGCAAGTAGAGTATATTTCTTAAACCTTTCGCCTTGTTTATAACTCTTTCATAAAGGGTGGTCGCCACCTAAAATTTGCAGGTTATTCTGAAATACAATACATATGAGCGGTAGAGGAGGTCCGCTCCTCTTCCGCAACCCGTTCTCACAAAAATCTTAATCTAATCTAACTTATTGCATCGGAAGAAAAAGTGGTACTAGACTTTTTTACTTTATTTGGTCTCAAGAATATATTGTTACAATAGCGTCCTGACTTTTGAAAATTTCAAAATCGTCAAAATAATTAATCTCTAAACAAACTGATATAGTTGTTTTATGTCCCCCTTGAAACCATACAACTTTTGTTCGAAAATTTTTTTCTATAATGTTTGGTTTTCGAGATATCTTGCTGATCCGGGACTTTTGAACACCCTGTATATTGTTGGGTGCTATTGAAAAAATCCCCTTAAAATCCATAGCACCTAACTATATGCAAAAATATAATAAGTTAGGCTAGGTAATAGATCTTAAGAGAACTTTTTTCACCTCTCCTGTTTATATTTTTAATATTCACTACACTTTGATATTTTTTAATGTACATTGTGTCAGAAAAATATATTCTATTTATAAAACTTCCTTTTCCAATAACTTTGAAATAACCAATGAGCAATTGTTAATATTTGTTCATCTTCCTAAGATTATATTTATTGCACGGTGTTAACACTAAAAGGACCGGATTTGACGATTCCTCTAGAAGAACCATAGGAGCTAAACATATTTTTTTGTAAATAACAAATAGAAAGACACGAAACGTGTAGGTAATTATAAAATTTAACATTTTAACAGTATCACTAATTTATTGAACAAAAAAAAACTGTTAGTTATATTATATTGAATTCTTTTAGTCTTTTTAGTCTTTTTTTAGTTTTTGGTGAAAGATTAAACATGAAAGATAAAGCCGTTATGTACTATAGGAAACGCATTTGTACATAATTTTCTTTGTACATAATTTTCTTTGTACATTTACCACACAAATTTTTTACACAAACATTTTCCAGCTTTATGGCTTTTTTTTGCAGTTTTTATTTGACAAAATGGTCGTTTGCCTCAAGCATCGTCGGATTCAGTTTTTTTCTGGTTGAATCAAAATTTTGAGACTTTCGTCTTTGGGCAATATATGGAGTACTCAACTCTTCCGCGAGATTTTGTAAAAAGATTCTTTTTGATATTTTTTTACACATAACTTCCTTGTATATAATCCATGCATTTATAGCCGTAAAATCTAAAATATTATAAAAAGTATGAACGGGCCAATGGCGAGATACTATATATGCATATCTATGTGTATATATGTACTCGTTTTTCAAACGAACAAATAGATATACACATAAAAATATTTATTTATCTATTTAAAGTCATAAAACTTGTAATAAACCCGTGAAACATATGAGAATGCAATATCAGATATAAGGGAGCCGAATTGGCTTCAACGGTCCTTCTAGGTAGATAATTAAATAAAAATTCAACCATCTTATATAAATGAAAAGTTTTTTCATCAAAATTATGAACATGAAAAATGAAGAAAAGTCACAAAAAGATATCACGTGGAGGTAAAGTTGAAAAAAGTTGTAGCAATTTGGACTTCGCGAGGAGCCAAATTCGCTGCCTCGGTCTTTCTAGTGTTGAAGACTCACAATACCACGGACTGTCGCACACAGGTATGCTTATTTCCTCAAACTTCTTTTGTTCGTAATTCTTTTATAAAACCGCCAGCTAAAACTTGCAGAAGGTTACTCTGAAACATGTCCTTGATAACATATGTGAAGATCAGAGAAATCGGAGCTGATGTCAGTTCTGTCTATACAGTGAAAACTTTGCCAGCGAATTCTAAATTTTGGACGCTGGCGAATAAAAATCGAGCGTCTAGAGGAAGTTTCTACTAGCAACTTCTGGCGAATTAAGAAGTTTGTTCAAAGCGAATAAAAGCAACACCGTATAAATTAGCCTTAACGCGCGCGTCTGCTCGCGACATTCCGGACGTGTGAAAAATCGCTCATTGTCCTTGTTCTTTGTTGCGCGACCGCGAAACACCGGCGAGGCGCATGGCCACGGGAACGAGCGCCTTGAAATGTTTTTGCATTTACGATGAAATGCAATGTCAATTGTGTGCGGTATGCGAGCAAGCGGAACCTCGAAGATTGACCTCGAGTGCACGAAGCGCGACAAAAGCAGTCTACTAGGTCCGTTCCTTTTCGAAGGACTTCTGAACTAGTGCAGTAAGTTGGACCGAAGTATTTTTCTCTCTTATTTTCCAATTTATTACACTAATTAAAAAATTCTTCAAAAAAGAACAGACCCACCGTAAGCCGGCTAGCAAGAGCTGATCCTTGAGCTATTTTTCGTAGGTTTGTCAACAAAAACAAGTCTTCCGGATTTCCTAGATCCAAGGTTGATTCTAGCCGTAAATATATAATAAAGATGTTTGTTTACAACGCTGTCGTTACTCGGTTTCAGGCTGCTCTTGCGGCTCTCGCTGTTGACGACTGGAGAAAGTTGCTTCGCCTCATTTCAAACAATATTTTAAACATAATTTTCCGTTTGTTACAATGAGTTTTTACTCAACTCAAACACGCTCGAGTATTCCTCTCTCGCGTTTCCTCCGCGAACTTACGTTGATCTTCGGCGTATTCTCATCACTTATCACAGCTTTGTTCTTCCTGGGTGGTCTCTTCTTGATTTGCAACGTGGGTATATCGTCCACGTCCGCATTCTGCTTCAATTTGTTCACATAAAGCGATAGAGTACTGTGATGGAGCCTCGTGTGAATCGTATACGTGTGACGCGCGAGTAACCTCACGTGCTCCGGCGGCGGCTTCCTGCGCGTCAGATGCCAGCTCGATGCGATTCTCCGGCACGCGTTGGTGTCGATCGCGCGCTTCCCGCACGACAGAGCGAATCTCTGGATCATCGCGAGACTCATTTTATCGAGGATTATTGTCAATCATACGTGTGTACTTCTTGCCGACTACGTGTTATTCCCCTTCACGTTTGCAAACGTACTCGCACAAACGTCCAATCGCGAGATAAACGTCACCGGAGCAGTTCTTAATGTCCGCGGCACACATGTAACTAATTGTCATCTCGTAACGTGATCAACCGCTAGCATCGTTCGGCGAATTCAAATCACTTCTATTCGCGGTCACTGGAAAGCTATTTCCACCTGTAAACACGTTGTTCGCACGCACGTTCCACCCTTCCACCTGGAGTTCCTTGCACGCACAGAGGTTATGTCACTCGGACGAGTGATAGGTTATACGCTACTCTGTTGAGAGTACTTCTTTTCAGCGAGTCTTGTATTCAGCCGATACCTCGTGTCTATGATGTGCAAATCACGTTCTGATCAATCACATCGGAAGCGAACTGAATTGAAGCAGAAAAAATGAATTTTAACTGGCCGTGTTCCAAAACTCTCTGAATTCTCACTGGAAAGTTATAGGCCGCGTTCCGTTTCACGCATATGCGCGCATTTATATATAGTTCATGTTACGTATACTGTAGAAAATGCGCGCATAATGCCTGAAACGGAACGCAGTCATAGTTTGCGTTGTGACACAAACTATACATTTTCAGTACTGGCAGTGAATTTTGAAATACGGCGCCAATATTCGCGAGCAACTGCAGTGCAGACAGAGTTCTTCAAAGTGTACGATGGTGCAGACCAGTGGTGCGATTCTGTAACTCGTTATTGGAGTTAACGACAGTTTCGTTATTGTTGCGCAGCTTTTCTACGGTATACAAAAGCTGCGCAACGATAACGAAAGTGTCGTTAACTCCAATAACGAGTTACAGAATCGCACCATAGGGCCGTTAAACTCCCGTGTATATTTAGCGTCCAACGTTTGTGGCGCTCTCTGAAATGGGACATTTTTTCGGTGGTACTAAAATTCAATATGGCATCATGTGTCAATGTGTGTGTATGTATAGCTATGCACACATATTAACACGTATGCGCGTGTAGATATATAAGAAATACGAGGAATATTAGTGCGAAGTAAAAATGCAGAAAATAATGTGTATTCTGTGAAATGTATATATTTGACGAAAAAAATATAAATATGTATACATAAAGAAAATATTAATACCTTAAACATAAATATAAGGACAATAATTTGTTAATAATACTAAATTTTATAATATTAAAAGAAATTTGTAATAAAATTGTATATTATCGCTGTCCCTAAAATGGTTGTGGCATACTCATAACTTTTTCTCCTCAGGTCCCTCCACTGGCTCCATTTTCAAATTCTTGAACCATTGTAGCCTACGTTCAGCATTTCGTGGGAATTTATGCGATGGTGCTGTCTTCCCTGTCGAACATCCTGGTACACAACATACTCGTATCATCTTGATCCCGCTGTTATGAGACCTATAAAAAAAATAAACCTGTATTTAGTTAAACAGATATTTGCATCATCAGTATACAATATTACAGTATCATGCATACTCAAATAAAACAAGTTGTTTGTCGCTAACAGGGAAAAGATTTTGGTGGTTCTTGAGTAACTGTTTCTTCTTGTTTTTTCTTCCCTTGTTGAAGTCTTCTTGTAGTCCTTCTGCAAGAGAGAGAGAGAGACAGAGAGAGAGTACATAAATATCTCCATAAATTATATATATATATATATATAGAGTAGATTCCATGAAGAAATTTTAGCTATCTATGCCTGCATGCAGCTCATGTTCAAAAAGCAACCAGCTAATATAACATGATTTGACATTACGTTCAAGGATAGTCATAACATATTCTTCTTGTTTTCAGTCATCAATCTGCTGAAATAGCTCGTTCACAAAGTGTATCAAAATTTTTAGCAGCAGATTAACAGCAGAAACTAAGCACAAACTTCATGCAGGCATGCATCGCTAAGAATTTCTACAATCTTTATCAAACTTGCTCTTATTATGTTAGCATATTGCAAAGCTTACTTTTATTTTTTACTTGTTAGTCTCTGTTAGTAAAAAGTGGACAATTATACTAATGCATAATATTTATATATAAATATAATACAATATATAAAAACAAAACTTACACTTTGGTTGTCGTTACTGGCAGTAATACTAAAAGTTTTTCCTTCTCGCACCTGCTTCTTCTCATGCTTCTTCCTCCTAACACCTCTTCTTCGTAACACTTTTTTTTTTCTTATTGAAGGCTTAAAGCACTAAAGCATTAAAGCGAACGCAACTGTAGCAATATGACGGCCACAAATTAGTTCCGATTTCTCACATGTCCCATCTCAGAGAGCGCTGCTAACGCTAATCATTTTCGCTCCATAAGAGTTTGCACGCCCTGGACAGAGCATAGTATTGCGGAGGGATAACCATTGCGGGACGGTGCGAGGAGGTAAACTGTGCCTAAATCTAATTGGTGGTTGTGCCGTGTGTAAGTCAGTCCCCGTTTCTCGTAGTTTCAAGTGTTCACTTATTGAAGTCGCGGCGCTGGCAACAGTCAACACGGTTAGCATATACAGGGTGTTATAAAAGTTCCGGAAGAGCAGAATAACTCGAAAAATATGAGTCCTAGAAAAAATGCGAAGTACTGGGTTTTTATGATTTTTTCCTGGCTATCTGACGGTGACCTTGGATTTGACCTTGACAATGACCTTGAAGGTCATTCCAAGGTCAGGTCAATTTTTTTAAATGGGACCCTATACTTTTGACCCCAGAAACGAAAAGAGCGGAAAATCTTACGTTCGGATATTACCATGAACAGTGCCAAATTTGACCTCTGAAGGTCACATAAAGGTCTAAGCTTGTTTTAGGCTGAAAACACGAATATCTTCGAAAATGCACCTGCTAGAGAGCAATGTTACGCATAAGAATAAGAATGTAGAGGTCAACGAGGGACATTCAGCCGTGACCTTGCCCTTATTCTCAAGGTCATGAGTTAAGATTATTATTAAGGTCAAACCGGACTTTTTTAGAACTGAAAATCCATACTTTTGACCTAAAAGTGTCAAGATTGAAAAATTTTACGTTCGGATATGACGTTTTCAACCTTGACCTTGTTCTTAAGGTTATGTGCCAGTCACATCAAGGTCAATTAATTTTTTTAGGCTGGAAACACATACTTTTACCCCCCCATAATGTGAAGAGTGAGATTTTACGTTACGTACGAGGTCACACTCCGATTGTTGGTAATTCCTTAAATCGGGCGCCATTTTGGATCGGTCATCTTGAATTTGTAAAATCCAACGTCGGATTAGATTTCAGAAACGACTTCAAAAACTCCTTAAACGAGATCCAATTTTTGTTATTCTTAAACATCGGCCGCTATTTTGAATCGGCCATCTTGAATTTGCAAAATCCGACGTTGGATTCGGTTTTAGCGAGCTCGAAAGTCCCAGGATCAGTACCCGAAAAATTTATTCGCCATCGATAAAGTGTATGCTTCAAGGTTTTTATTTGTCTCGATTCTATCAGTGTCAAATAGATAGTAGATTGTTTTTGAGTTTTCATCGATTTAACAAGTTTTGATGTCATTCTAGTCCGTTTTGAATTATTATCATATTATTATTAACGATCAATGTTACATTACTTATTATTTTTATTTAAAGGTAAAGAAACCAAATTTTTGCAAATTTGTTGTTTTCAATTTCAAATGGCTTCTCTTACAGAGCATGAGAGAGTTTCGTTATTGATGATGAGAGGATGGGGGGATAGACAAATGTCATACAGTGAAGTGAAATTGCTGTTCAATGAAAACTTTCGTAATGAAGGCGAAGGTATTTCAATATCGACTGTATCTTGCACCATCAGACAATTTGTAGAAACTGGGAGTAATAAAAACCGCCAAAAATTTGGAAGGCCAAGGTCCCAAACGACAGAAGAGCGACAATTTGAAATAGCCCAATCATTTGTTGAAAATCCCAGATTGTCAATTAGAAAAGCATCTCAACAGCTTCAAATGAGTGTATTGTCAATTTGCAAAAATCTAAAGACCATTAAGTTCCACCCCTACAAAATTCACCTTGGTCTCCACCATGAGTTGAATAAGGATGATTTTTACCGCAGGGTGCAATTTTCAGAAGTTATGATGCAAAGAATTGATCAGCAACCGAACTTTTTGCATAATATCGTTTTTTCAGACGAAGCGTCTTTTGAAATTACTGGTAAGGTAAACCGTCATAATTTTAAATATTGGGACAACGAAAATCCTCATTGGATGCTTGAAGCACATACGCAGCGACCTCAAAAATTGAATGTTTGGGCAGGTCTTTATAATAATCAAGTGGTTGGGCCTTTTTTTATAAATGACAATTTGAACTCAGAAACCTACCTGCAGCTTCTAACAGACCAAATTGTTCCATCAATACAGGAGATTGTTGGTGATAATTGTGATGATATTTGTTTCCAGCAAGATGGGGCACCGCCACATTATGGACCCATCGTTCGGAACTATTTAAACGATACTTTCTCTAATCGATGAATAGGTAGAAGAGGAACAATAGAATAGCCACCGAGATCGCACGACATTGCACCACTTGATTCCTTTCTTTGGGGCTACATAAAAAATAAAGTTTATTTCACTAAACCTCGTAATCTAGATGAGCTTCAACAACGGATCATAGATGAATGTGCTGCAATACCTCCAGAAATGATGAGGAGTGCGACTGACAATTTGTACGTCCGTTTAGCACACTGTCAAACGGTGAATGGGGAACATTTTGAACATCTCTTGTAATCTCAGGCCGAGTTACAAGATGCTTTGCCTTCGGTGGCCGGGACTAAGTGAACCTTGCCTTCAGTGGTCGGGTTTGAGACACCTTGCCTTCAGTGGTCGGGTTTGAGACACCTTGCCTTAAGTAGCCGAGTTTGAGACACCTTGCCTTCAGTGGTCGGGTTCCGAGACGCTTTACTTTCAGTAGACTTCACGATCAGTGAAATAAAGTAAAATGCATAATTTTGAAAACAAGGTCAAGGTTGAAAACGTCATATCCGAACGTAAAATTTTTCAATCTTGACACTTTTAGGTCAAAAGTATGGATTTTCAGTTCTAAAAAAGTCCGGTTTGACCTTAACACTTTGCCGTCCGCACGTCTCGTAAAAATTTATTCGCTTGGCGCCGGCAGCGCTAATTCGGATTACTTGACTTGTCGCCGGCCGTTCTTGACATTATCGGAAGATTATAAATTGTTAAGTTTTACTAATCTCATCGTTAGTTCTCATAAGTTCTCAACCCTGTTCCCCTACTTTCATGAAATTTCGAAGATATACATACGTAAATAAATACAAAATTTGTTTGTTTTATATATTAGTTTATTTGCATTTTCTTTGGTACTTAGTATTTCTCTTTCATATGATATGCAGCAAAACAGTCTCCAAGATGTAACGCAACTCCACAAGACTTGCACATTAAGTTTGTTGCTCTTCTTTTTTTGTTCTTGGAACATACATGGCAGTTTCTTCGTTTTCGTTTATTCGTTTCGGAAATAAGTATCAGTTGGTGTTGCTTTATGTGACCGGAAAGTCTGTCAACCGGATCATGATGAGACGTACGCGATGTAGTGGCAACCTCCAAGTTTTGCTCAGAAACAGGTACATGGTCTTTTATCCACGAATCAGACACTTTCAATAAAAAATCGTGAAATCGGACGCGCACGACACCACTGTGGTGTCGCCGGCCGTTGACCGCTAGTTCGCGCACGACACCACTGTGGTGTCGCCGGACGGCATAGTGTTAATAATAATCTTAACTCATGACCTTGAGAATAAGGATAAGGTCACGGCTGAATGTCCCTCGTTGACCTCTACATTCTTATTCTTATGCGTAACATTGCTCCCTAGCAGGTGCATTTTCGAAGATATTCACATTTTCAGCCTAAAACAAGCTTAGACCTTTATGTGACCTTTAGAGGTCAAATTTGGCAGTGTTCAAGATCATATCCGAACGTAAGATTTTCCGCTCTTTTCATTTTTGGGATCAAAAGTATGGAGTCCATTTAAAAAAATTGACCTGACCTTGAAATGACCTTCAAGGTCATTGTCAAGGTCAAATCCAAGATCACCGTCAGATAGCCAGGAAAAATCATAAAAACCCAGTACTTCGCATTTTTTCTAGGACTCATATTTTTCGAGTTATTCTGCTCTTCCGGGACTTTTATAACACCCTGTATGTGTAATGTTAAAGGAAAAAGGCTATATGATATAGGACCAGTAAATGCGTTCCTACATATGTTACACTTTCTAAATTTTAATATGTAGTTACATAAATATACTGTTATATGATAGACAATACAATCTGTAACTTCAGGTAGATAATAATACTTTATAACTTATTGAAAGTCCATTCGCTCTTTTCACAATAGCATAATACAAATTTACATGTATATGTTACGAATTCTTACTGTAGATGTTTGATCCATAATAATATATATATATATATAAATTAATAAAAATATATATATATATTTCTTTATAATTATATAATCAAAATGTATAACACAAAATAAAATAGATAGTATAAAATAAGGTAGGTACGTAAATAATAAAGTATTTTTGTTGTTTTAGGATATTTTTTATTTAATTTTTATAATATTTCGCAGTTTTTTAATATTTTGACTTTGATTTTTTTCTCACTATTAATTTTATGGCAGTATTGCCTCATACGCATACAGATGTAAAATTCGATTATTTTTGCTAAAATAGCATCACCATGTTCTTTACATGGAAAAGACAAATTTTCTATGTAAATATTATCTATAATGGTCTCATATATATCAGCACGAAGACAATATTTTGAAAATAAGCTTTCTAAGTAAATTATAAATTTAAACATGTTTAAATTTGGATGTGTTAGACGACCATCAGTTTTGATATTTGTTAACAGCGCCGCAGGAAAAAGGCTACATGCTATGGGATCAATAGCGTTCTTACATATATCACACTTTGTAAATTTTAAAATATAATTACATAAATATCTCGTTGTACAATAAACGATACAATCAGTTATTTCAGGTAGATGATAGTCATGATCTATTATTATATCATCAAGAATCCATTCGCTGTATTCAACAGCATGATCCAACTTGTCTTTTAATTTTGTTAAGGATTTATCTGGTTTTTCATATAACTGTTTTATATCAGATATAGAAATTATAGGTTTTGTCTATCTGTAATCTGTAAAATGTACTATCTGTAATAGAACAATTTCCATAACACGGGGGCTCAAGGATGCTTGAAGTACTCAAAATTTTATATAGTTGGAGAAAGGTAGGGATCCTAGGATGGTCATTAGATCCTGCTGCTTGTCTTATTGAACCAAAAAATCTCTATGTAACAATATATAGAAACATATTAATACTAACTTGTAATAAAAATAATGTTTTAAATATTTCCTATAATAAACGTTCAAAGCTATTACAAAAAATTAAATATTTTTTGTCACAGTTCTAAAATGTATTGTATATATTTTTAAATATATCATAGACTATATACACACAAATACACATATACACACATACACACATTAATATCTGAAAATATTTTAAACATATGAAACGAAAACACATTCAAGAAACATATGTTCAAAAAAGTGAATTGATGGATTGATTTTATAATCAATATTTTAAGATGATCTAATGTTTTTTATGTATGTATTATGTATGTGTGTTCTAACAGTGCAAAGTTTTCCTAGGGACGATCCAAAGATGTTCTAAGTATGTAAATAATGTTAGGATTGGGTATATATATATATATATATGTGTGTCCTTCATAATTAAATGTTTGCATATATAGGCATATATATATATATCCAGTCAACAAAATGACATCAAGTGACATTAATAATTTATTAATGACGCCTTTAATGTCAATAATACATCATTAAGACGTCTTTAGATGTCATTCTGTTATCTGGAGACACATCCCAGCAAATACGATGTTACATGCAACGTACATGTTAATTAAAATTTCCTACTCAACAATGTAGCTATTATGTAACATGTGTGTTATATAACATTTACATGTTAAGTAGGAAATTTTAACTAACATATATATGTTATATGTAACATTATGTTTACTGAAATATGAGCTTTGTTATCAAACCTCGAGTGAATCTTGATTCAAGCGGCCTGTTAAAACAGAGGGAAAACCAGCATTTGTCGTTAAATATTTTATTATATTTAATGTTGATTTTATCGTCACGCGAAGACCTTCAGCAGTTTGTCTCGTTAAAAAATTTTCCTCTTTAATAGTACCACCAAGGACATGTTGCTCCCAAGCATCTAATTTTTCAAGAGATGTCTCTAAAATCTATTAAGAAATTGAACGTTTAACATAATATTAGCTTCTTCAAAATACATAAATATATAGACAAAAAACGAATATAAATTACAAAACAATTATTAACTAATTGAAAATATTTAATTTACTTGGTAGTCCGTGTTTTCAACAGTCAAACCTTCAAAAACTTTATTTCGATTTAGTGCATCAAATAAGTTATTTATCCATTCACAAAAGTTTGCAGTGTTATCACATTCTTGTAATTCAGGTAAGAAATTTTTATAAAATCTCAATTCATGAGACATCGATTTACTAAAAACCTATAACAATGGCGTTTATATAAAGATATATTTTGTAAACTATTGGACTGTTCTATTAAATAATCTGTTAAAATGTTAAATAAAATACTGTTAAGATGTTTTACTTGAGTAGCTAGATGAACTCTCATTTTAGCTGCGTTAGTAAGTATTAAATGATTGGTTGTTATTTATGGACATATTCGCATTAGAGCTGGTAGCGATTTATCTTTATTATATAATATTCGGAAATAATCCCATTTGATATGTTTTTCATCAGGATTGAGCTAAAAATAAAAACGAAAGAGATTAAATATTTTAAATTTTCGCATTGTGAATAAATATTTGACTTGGTTTCCAACTTTGCGCCGCATTCTTTGTGGATTTGTTTTTGACGATTCGTGAGAATTCGTGAGAATTTCATTTCACTTTCTTAGAATAAGGATCGATTTTATATTGAATATATAGAATATCAAATTGATCCTCATTTTCAAGAAATGAAGTAAAAAGTTCACAAAACGTCAAAAACAAATCTATGAAGGACGCGGCATAACGTCAAAAGCTAAATCAAATATAAGAGAAATTCACTATTTTTTAGAAAAACAATAATAATACTTCGATTTTCCGAAATCTCCCTTAATAGTACATTTTGCACGAAGTAACATATAACTACATAAAAATTGAGTTATTATTTTACCTGTAATGATGTACTATATAATCGATTTCTAATAGTTCTGATAAGGTGTGGTGTATCTGAGAATACATATATATAACGTCCGTTTACAGTGGGGTGATTAAAAACATTAATTAAGTCATCCTTTTTTCCAGATACACCAGATACAATATTCCAAAATTTTCTATTAGTTGCAGCACCGTCAGTAATTACACCATGGACTTTAACATTGATATTCTCTAATAATGCAATAGCCTATAATATGAAAAAAATAAAAACAGTATGAAGCATATTATATATTTAGGAATTTTTTGTTGAATTATGAGAAAAATATGATATATATAAAAATATTTGCACTGCATATTGTATATACCTTAATTACTAGTTGCGCAAGTACTTCTCCTGATACAGGCGCCTTGGAAGCAAACACTGCTACTGGTTGGGAATAAAAATCTGCAAGTGGCTGAAACATTATTACTAATCCATGGTCTGCTTTATCATCAAGATTAAATGATGGTATCCCTTCACTTCCAAAGTCAATTTGTAACGGCCGAACTCCGCGGTTCGGTCGCTGCTACGCGTTTCGCGCGGATAAGGCTCGTCGGAGTCCGGATTCGAGGAGGAATAAAGCAGCGGGGCACTTGATAACGGCAATTAAAATAACTTAGTTTTATTGTATGCTTATTGAGATACAAGAGTTCGGCCCCGAAGGCGGTGTCGCGGGTTTCGTCTATAAGGCGCGTCGGTACGGTACGGTGCGGTGCGGTGAGCGGTACAAGCGCTCGTATAAACGGATAGGCCGTGCGGAAGGCGGGGCCTATTACGCGACGCGTGTAGACGGTAACGACGGTAACGATGCGGTGATCGGTCACGCTGCACGACGCTGGGCGTCTCGAACAATTATCGCCCAATACTTGCTTCGAAATCGCTTGCGTATAAATGGTCGCCGGACCGGAGATTTCGATTCTCGGTCGAACGCACGCACGCGAGTCGCGGGATACGCGAAATGATTTCGTCCGTCGGGGCCGAGGACTCTCGACAGAGGAGGCGTACGCACCTTCCCTTTTCCCTACGTTCGTAGAGGAAAGCGACCAAGTGCTGCGGACACTCAGCGGAGACGGCGGACACACCGTCCCAGGTTCTTGGTCGCTAGACGGATCGCCTAAAGGCTGAGTACGCTCAGCGGAGTTCGCCGACGGACGAACCCCTGGCTCAAGGCGGCGGGTAACGGCGATAGACTGTCGGGTACGCTCGACTGAGCACGCGTACACACGAGCCCAGGAAGACGGGAGACGGCCAAGTATCGAGTACGCTCGATCGAGACTGCGGACGCACAATCCCGTTTGCTTAGTCGCCGGTCGGGTATTCGGAATACGGAAAGCAGAGCGAAACGGTCCGGATATTCTTTCTTTCGGCATGAAGCGTCTAGATCGAATCGGCGGTACGGATCGGTCTGGTGCCTAGAAGCTCGATCGCCGCCGTTTTATAGTTGTTCGCGCTAGGATTGATACGGCGGCGATCGAGCGGCGCGCCTATCGGCGCGAGGCACGGTGACGGCGCGTGATCGCGGCCGCGCGCGCTAGCGGCAGCGCGTGATCGCCGCGGCGCGCGATAGCGGCGGCGCGTGATAGCGGCGGCGCGATCGTTTCGGTATTTTTAGGGTGGCGCTCAGCGCCGTTCTTCGGCCCGACAGGTGGTCGGTCGGGCCGGTAGTAACGAGGTGCATCTGCGCCTCGTTACAAATTAACCCTGTATATGTGAGATTCTTAAGCTAAGACTCCATGCATGCGGTGAGCTGCGGCAAACGGTTGCGGTGACCAATCAGGAGACAGACGCATGCCGGAGCTTGCCGCAACCGGACTTGCGCCTCCCTCCTGATTGGTCACCGCAACCGTTTGCCGCAGTTCACCGCATGCATGGAGTCTTAGCTTTAGAGTTCACATTAACAGACTCTCTAAGATGTATTTCATCGAGCAAAATTACACCATGTTTTTGTCTCTCTTCTTTTTTTCCAATGCTAATTTAAATATTCCAAAAAATGTTGTGTCAAAACCGCATGGTGTATCAATAAGTGAAATATATCTAAAAGTCAATTCATATATTGCATTGTTATATAAAAATTGCCATATATTACATACCATATTATACATATTTCTAAGTAGAAATTATATTAAAATCATAAAAAAATGTACGTATATTACCTTTGCATAGTTCTAATACATGGAAGGGGTAGTATTTTATTTTTTCTTAAAAAGTTATAAGCTTTAAGTGACTTCATACGTAATAACATACATAATAGTATCCAATCTTCATTATATCTGTGACCTTTAATATTTGTATGTTTCGCAGCTTTTATTATTTCTTGTATTGCAGTTAACTGATGTTGAGAAATTTGTGTTTCTCTTAATTGGTCTTTTATGTTCTCTATTGAAATTTCTTTTACTTTCATCATATTATCTGCAAGTTCTTTTCTCAATTTATTTGATATATATTTAGCTCTATTTTTTGCTTTTTGTGCTTTATAGTATCGTTTGCGTAATAATAAAATTTTCTTTTGTTTTTCTGTTTTTGATACAGCTATTTTTATTCTTTTAATTGATTTCATTATTTTTCTCCGACGATATTTTTTATTTATAGATTTGTTTGCAATGGCACAAAATTTACATTTCTGGGATGAAAGTAATAAACATTTCTTGTGTCTCCACATACCATTAATATCTTTAAAAGCTTCATTATATTCAACATCTTTAATCTCACTTTTATTTGTACCACAACATATGTCAAGGCTATCAAAAGAAAATAATGTCTCTTGTAGCAGTTCTATTCTATTGATATTATTATAAATCTGTATGTGTGATGGAATATTTAAAACGGGTCGCTTTAAGACATTTATTTGTAATGTCATATCTTCTTTGAGTATGACTTCTTTGATAGAGTTAAATGAATATCTGTCATTATAATTTTCTATTTTGTTGCATGTTGCTAAAAAAAATACCAATAATCGTGTGTCACTACTGCAATATTGTATATGCATCCACTGACTTGGCATATTAAACTGTTTTCTGTTTATACTATCTATTAAGCTATCAAATGATAACATTGTCGTACGATCCTCTATTGTATTATTTAATGATGGTACTATCACATGTTCATTTTCTTCATGTTGTTCAATATGCAGGTCGTGTACATTTTGATCAATAGAATATATATCTTCTATATTTGGGATTTCTTCAAACCAGGGGAATTGTGAAGGCACAACCCCTTTACGTATTGGAATTTTAAATGGCGCAGACTAAAGAAAATATTTACAATATGACAATTAATAATGACAAGTATAAATTACATAATTGTTATTTAAATGATTATTATTTAATAAGTCAACAAGTGAATGTTGCTGTTATATATAAATTATTATATATATAAATTATTAAATTATTATTATATATATAAATTATTAAACATTATTGACTATATTGCCTACTTTATACTTTTTTTTTTGTTCACGCAGGGGAAATCCATCATGGATACCCCCGCCCCCTTGGGGGGGGGTGGGGGTTATGTCGGACTCTTACCGACTAAACCGACCTCTGCGGGATGTCTACCTGTCGGACCGTGAGGAGGGGAGTTAGGGGAACTGCTCCCGTATTCCCTCCCCAACTCCCGGCTCCAGGGCTCTACACTAAGAGCCCCTCGCCTCCTTGTACCGCACCCCCCTTTCCCGTTCGGGGAATTAGTGGGAGGGGCGCGGTCCTTGGCAGGTTACGCCGCCGGTTGGCCTTCTGGTGTCTCCTAGGAGGAAGGGGACATCCACCCTTCCTCCTTATCTCCCCTTTCTGAAAGATTCAGCGGGGGTTGGGGAGGTGGGCCCGATTCCAATCGGATTGTCCACCTCCCATTTTCCCTCCTACTCGATCACTCGGGGGAGTGGGGGGTTTCCCCCTCGCTCCCCCCCCCCTCCGAGTGGCGGAGCCTGGCCGAGGGAGGCGCCGGCCCGTGTAGGCCAGCGGCCTCTCCTCGTCCGATGCTACCTCGGGCCCGCTATTGATTCCCCCCCCCCCGGGGAGTGCCGGCCCCGCCGTCCTCTGCAACGGCGTTTCCCAGGCCGGCGCCTCCATTCGGCGACCTCCTTCTGGGAGATTACCTCCTTGCAGAAGGAGGCCGCCATGTCCCACGCTCTCTCGCTCCCGCACATAGCTCGCACTAGGTGCGGGAGCGAGAGCTCCCCGTCACGGCAGTCCACCGCTCCGAGCAGGACACGGCGCTGCTCATCCCATGCTGCGCAGGCAGCCAGGATATGCAGCGCCGAGTCGTCTTGCTCGGGGCAATGGTGGCACCTTTGCGGTGGGATCCTTTCTTATCCGGTGCAGGTATTTTCCGAAGCAACCATGCCTGGTCAATACTTGCACTAGGTGGAAGGACATTCCACGCCCCCTCCTGTCTGCCACTTTGGACAGACAGGGGCGGACAGCCTCGGCCGTTGCGAGACCGAGCACTCGGGGGTCGGCTAGTGCGCCTTCCCACCACTCCAGGGTCCGGTCTCTGGTCATTAGGGCCTTCAGGCCCCTGGCCGTCAGCTGTCCCCCCTCGCGGAGCTCCTTTACCCGCCAGTAGAGGACGCGCCTCTCCTCGGCTAGGAGCTCCACAGGGGGGAGCCGGTCAGGGTGGTCGCCGCCATGTATGACACTGTGCGGTACCCTCGAATCGCCCTGATCATGAGAGGCCTGAGGGCCTGCCTCATGAGCCGTCTGGCCACCGCAGTGACCTAGATGGGCGCCCCATACAAGGCGATCGAGAGCACCGCACCGACATACAGGCGGCGAGCCTGCCATCCTCGGCCCCCTTGGGTGCGCATCAGCCTGGCTACAGCCAGTCTAGCTTTGCGCACCCTGGGGGCCAGCTGCCTGAAGTGAGGCCCAAATGCCCATCGGCTGTCCAACGTCAGGCCGAGATATTCATCGTCGGCCCGACGCGGACGTGGACGCCATCTACTAGGACCTGGGTCTCCGGCGGCGCCCCTCGACTGCCGTCGTGGAAAAACTTCACTTCAGTGGGAAAGCAGGCCATCGGGGACCTGGGTCTCAAAGTGGCGAAGTCTTGAGGAGCGCCACTTTGAGACCCAGGTCCCCGATGATTCCCACCACCGATGCCACTGCCACCTTCGCACGGAGGCGGGCTTCCCCCCAGGTCTCCCCTTCGGCCACCACTAACGTGTCGTCCGCGTAGCAGACAACGTGGCAGCCGTCGGGGACAGGAGTGCGAAGAACCCGGTCGAAGACGATGTCCCACAGCAGGGGGCCGAGCACCGACCCCTGCGGGACACTGCGCTCCATAGTGCGCCAGCCTTGAACCCCACCTTTTTTCATGAAGGCGAGGTCTCTGTCCCCGAAGTAGGCGGACATTATCCGCCGGAGATAGGCGGGCACCCCGAAGTGCTCGAGGGCCCGTCCTATCTCCGGCCAGGGTGAAGGAGGATCCCGGGATCCTCCGGCCCAGAGGGACCCCGCGGGATCCTCCGGCCCAGAGTGGAGGAGTTAGTCTTAACCGGCCTACGGATGCGAAAACCGGGGCCTTTCTCTGCCGCCAGCTTGCGGAGCTCCTCCGCAAGTCGGTCGGCGGCTGCCCCCGCGGTAAGGCCAGGCACCTCGACCAACATATCCTTGTTCAGGGCCTGAGTCACTCTCACGGATCCCTGAATACCAAGGTCTGTCGGCCTGATCCGCCACCTGGCCTCTATGAACTCCCGATACCGGCCGGGGGGGGGGGGTAAGTAATGGCGACGGCCGCACTCCTCGGCGGCTTCGGCTTACCCGGTCTCGCCCCCTTCGCCCCCTTCTTCGCTCCTACCTGATTGGTAGGGGGAGGAGTGGGAACTTTCTTCACTTCCTCTTTCCCCTTCTCCTTCCTTCCTAGCACTCGGGACCATGCCTCCTTATTTTCCTTAATCCCAAGCGCCCATTCTAATCCGGACCTGAGTCGCAGCCCCTCGAGATTCTTTGCCGGGATTCCCACTCCTCCTCCCTGGCCTTGTTCCTCCTCCCTTTCCTTTAGGAACATCGCCTTCGTCTTCCTCGTCTTCTTCTTCTTCTTGACTCTCTCCTTCTTCCTGGTAAGGTCCGCCGGAACTTGTCGAGTCTAGGCCTGGCCTTCCCTCCTCCCGTGGTCCTTTCCCCCCTCCTTTCCCTCTAACCTGGGCCGGCGCAGGGGTCTCCACCCCCTCCGCGACCCGGCTCCCGTCCCATCCGTAAACAAGGTGAGGCTTCTAACGAATCAGACGCCCCCCTTCCGCCGGATGCACGGGCCGTGGCCGCCAAGGGGGCATCGAGGTTCCTCCGCGCCTTTCCCGGCTCAGGTTTCCCTGTTGGAGAGGGAGTCTTCTCCGGGAGTCTATCGTCATAAACCAGATTGACACCCGGAAGAGCCTCCTTCTCCCCTAATTCCTCCCTCCTAGGGGAGGAAGAGGAGATGTGAATTCTCGCCACTTTCCTCCTCTTCCTCCTCTCCTTCCTCTTTCTCTCCTCTCTTACCTCGTCCTCCGTCGAGGTGGACGCCTCGCCGCTGGTTACCTTCGCGTACGTCCTCCTTTTCCTGGGCGGCACTGGAAGGGGGGTCTGGGTGGAGACCACCGGGGCCCTGCTAGCTTGAAGCTCCCCCCGGAGCCTCATGTTCTCCGCCCGCAGTCCTCTGACCTCCTCCCTGAGCTCTTCTGCCTCTCTCTTCGTTTCCGACTTCTCCGCTCCCCTCTCGTTCAGCTCCGCTGTTCTAGCGAGCAAGGTCGCCAGAGCCGCCTGAGAGGTGGCAACAGCCCGGTACAGCAAACTGACGAACGTTCCCTTGAGGGTATTGGAGCGTTTCGCCACCAGTTTAACCGCCCCCAGGGCTCGACTCACCTCCTCGGCTAGCTCCGACGACCTTGCCTTCCCGAGGAGGTTCAAGGAGGAGGCATCTCGGAATACCTCCTCGGCAGGGCGCTTATCCCCCAGACTCTGGAAGAGCCCCCTGTCGAGGATTCCTCACACCTCCCTCTCCAACCTCCTACTCTGTTCCTGCTTCCTCTCCTTTTCCGTCTTCTCCCTTTTCTCCCTCAACCCTACCCCCTTGAAGGTCGGCGGAGGTCTCCCCCTCTTCTTCACGACTGGAATCAAGGCCGGGGCCGGGCCTTCCACTTCTTCCACCGCTGATAAAGATCCGCCGCTGGTAGAAGCCCTTACCCTCTTCGTCCCAACGGTGGTGCTGTTAGTCGTCCTCTTCCCAGTGCCGCTCGCCTTGGCGGTCCCTGTTGCCTGCAGCAGCGCTTTCCCCCCTATTCGCCGGAACTGAACCTTAGACCCCTAAGAGAGGAGGATGTCGGTGACGTCGACCGGCCCCGCGATCCTCGTCCCCAACACTCCTTCCTTCTTCCCGGCGTCGTCCCTGCGTCGTCCTTCCCCGGGTTGGCCCCAAGTGCCCCCTTGTTTTTATTGGGGGCAGACTCCCTCTGCGTCTTCTTCGAGCAGAGGGGGCCGGGCTTGTTGGCCCCTGGTACCGGAGTCCCCTGGCCCGCTGGGACCCCGGACCCCAGGGACATGCTTGTCCCACGTTGGGTGGCCGCCCGTGTCCTCCTATCCGACGGGCTCACCCTACCAGTCTCGCGGTCAAGACGGTAGTCCCGGCCACTGTCGCCAGTCGCCGTTGAGGGGGATGGGATACCCTCTGTCAATAACCCCTCGGAGGCTAATCCTCCGAGGTCCATTTGCTCTCTCTCCCCGGGGGGAGGGGAGATAGCACCCGCCGGCAGATCTCTGCCCATCCTTCTCTCTCCTTTCTCTTCCTCTGAAAAATCACCTGCCGAAGCAGGTGGTGAGCCCTGAGGCGGGTTGCTACACCCACCTGTACGGGGCTCTGAGTCCGAAGACTCGGAGATGTTTTGTTTTTTGTTTGTGGAGATCTTCATTTTGGTCCCACGAGTTCGGCGGGAAGTGGGCGTCAACCCCGGGTAGAGCCCCCGCATTACCAGAGATAAGGCTAGCGTTTCCCTTAGGTTCGCCAGGTGCCCAAGGTGAGGAACCACTTGCGACAGGTCACGCACCTGCCATTCATCCCCTAGGCATGGCAAGTCTCAACCGTAGGATTACGTGGTCTTTTATAGAGGACCCGCCTCGCGGTCCGGCCAATTAAGGCAAGACCCCCGGCCCCAGAGACATGACCTAGGGTTACGGTATGATAGGCTAAGGTCTGCCGGGGTTGCCTGAGTCCCATGTACCAGTGTGCCAAACACACTGGCCCTTCGCAATTATGTCAGGTTATACGTCCTGACAAGTACGGGTTTGCAATCAGGGTTTTCCTTTCCCTAGAACGGTTGCCTTCACAAGGCTAACGAGCCCGTTCTGTCCGCGCTGTAAGGTCTTTTGGGCCGCACTTAAGTGAGACCCTCCAGTCCCTAATAAAACCTGGAGGCAGCTGCCTATCCAGGAGTATTATGGATGCTCCTAGTCCAATCCCTCCACTCGGACCTCCCTGGCATGGTAGAACCTTCCAGGGGTCGAAACCCCAGCCGGTACAGCTCCTCGCTTCATCGGGACCTTCAAGCTCCCCCACCACGGCAAGGTGGCGTCCACGGGGGAGAAAAAAGGAGACACTTTTTTGGTCCCCTCTCCCACCCGATGACTAGTAACCTGGCACAATTGACGGCGATCCCTTCCGAGAGGGCCCCAGTGCTCGACGGCTTTTGGCTGACAGATCAGGTCACCTGCGCACGCCACCTGCGTGTTCCCCGTTGCCGACTATCTCCAGCCGTCAAACACCAAAGTACTCCCTCCCGGATGGACCACCCCCGATTGTGTGCCCCAGGCTTCCCGGACACCAGGTGTTGTACCATTGATCGCATGATGGATGGTGGGTGGTGGACCTCATCCATCCCGCATGCAACCCCGGCATTGTAAATGTCGTGCCTTTAGGCACGTGTCAGCCGAACTGCTTCCGAATGCGGTATCGTGTGTCCGTATACACCCTTTACAGGACCGGTCGAGGTGCAGGGACGACCAGCTGCGGGAGTCTTCCAGTCCTGCAGTAGTGCATACGTGAGGCCTCATCACCGTCACCGATGCCACGCTACCACTCCCCTCGGGGTTGACCAACCAGGCACCAGCCCGCCGAGTCAGCGGTCCGGCGCCCGCCCGGTCGCCCCTTGGGGCAGGCCGCCGCGGCATCGATTCCAACGGTGGCATATCTCCACGACCCATACACCCGTAACAGCTGGCCGGCTCCATTTCCATGAAGGTGAGACTGGGACACCGATGAGTACATCCACCAAGTTTCCTCAAGGAATGCCTACCCGGCACCCAGAAAAACCCTCCTTCAGAGGCGACCTAAGCTGGTTCATTTGACACACATGTCCTCTCCGGCACTGAGATGGGGACGGCCCCATCCATCACCGCCTCAGCCCTACTCCTTCGAGGACCTGTACCTTGCTCAAGGCTAACGAGCCCACTAGCCAGGGTTTTTACAGTGGGTGTCCTTCCCCTCATCGGGTTGTTTGGCAACTTCCCAAACTAACGAGTTCGATACCCGGGTTTTTATGGGTTCTCCGTCCCTCGGTTTTTACATTGGGTTTTGCTTCCCCTTGTTCGGGTGTCTTGGAAAAATAGACTCACGAGCCCGATCGCCCGGGTTTAGTACATGGGCTGAAAAGTCTTTGGCCTGACATATAGATGGCGCCACAAACTAAAAATCCTTATATTTGCTAAAGTACCTTAACTTAACTTAACCTTAACTTAGATGCTGTAAAAATTTCATGATATTTCGTTGACTCGTGTACAAGTTATAGCTTTCGAAGTGACGTTACCTCTGAATTTATCTTTACTATGGAAAAAAGTGAATTTCGTGTTTTGATTAAACGTTGCTTCCTGATGGGAAAAAACACTGTTGAAGCAAAGGCATGGCTTGATAAATGTTACGGCACATCTGCCCCACCGAATTCAACCATCAAATATTGGTTTGCTGAGTTTCGTCGTAACCGTACGAGCACAAATGATGCACCACGTTCAGGAAGGCCAAATGAGGCAGTTACTCCAGAAAACATCCAGAAAAGCAATGAAATCGTGTTGAATGACCGCAAAATGAAATTGAGTGAGCTAGCTAACATCATAGGCATCTCAAAGGAACGCGTTGGTCATATCATTCATGAATATTTACACATGAAAAAGCTTTGCGCGCGTTGAGTGCCGCGTTTTTTGACAATTTAGCAAAAAGCGGAACGTGTTCGACTTTCAAAGCAAAATCTGGCCCTGTTTAACCGCAATAAGAAGGAGTTTTTGCGTCGATTTGTCACAATGGATGAAACATGGATCCATCACTACACACCGGAGTCCAATCGGCAGTCAGCGGAGTGGTTATTGCCTGGTGAAAGCCGTCCGAAGCGCCCGAAGACACAACAATTAGCCGGCAAGGTTTTGGCCAGTATTTTTTGGGATGCGCATAACATAATATTCATTGATTATCTTGAACATGGTAAAACTATCAAAGAATATTACTGTACATTACTGGATCGATTGGACGACGAGGTCAAGGTCAAACGGCCACATTTGGCAAAGAAAAAAATTTTGTTTCACCAAGACAATGCTCCAGCTCACTCGGCTCGCGATACGACCGATAAATTAAAGAAATTGCGCTATGAATTGGTCCCACATCCCCCGTATTCTCCAGACCTGGCCCCCAGCGACTATTTTCCTTTTTCCCCGACTGAAGCAGTGGCTCGCTGGTAAAAGATTTTACTCGAATGAGGAGGTCAAGTTGGAAACAAATGCCTATTTTGAGGGACTTGACACCGAGCACTATAAGACCGGCATCGAAATGTTAGCGGACCGTTACACTAAGTGCATTACTCTAAATGGAGATTATGTCGAGGAATAAAACACTTTTTTCATTAAAAAAATCGTTTTTTCATTGTTAAGCCAAAGACTTTTCAGCCCATGTAGTATGTTAGGTTTCTCAGTTGGCGCTACTGTTCTAATATATCACTTCTTTTGTACAGTAAAATGGTGTTGCAGAGTTTTATTATAGTTATAAGTTTTACTTGTAAAAACTTATGTACACATATATACATTAAAAAGAATAATTTGAGTTTGATACTTCTAAAAATAACACAATATGTGTTGCGCTTGTACTCGGCGCCTTTTTTTTACCTTTTTGTTTAAAAAGGTAAGTTTTATATAAGTTTTAGTTGTAAAATCTTATGTATTATCTTTAAGTTTTATTTGTAAAAACTTGTTATGTACACATATATACCTTTAAAAAAAAATTTGAATTTGAAATTTCTAAAAATAGCACAATACATGTTTTCTTTTACGACAATGTTGTATTAGCATAATGTATCGTTGAGCATTTTTTCTGCCATATATTGTACTTATGCAATAAGAGTGCCGTTATCGTTAAAAAGTTACAAAATAGACCTACAGAGTATTAATCATGATTCTTTCTTTCCTCGTGAACTCGTGAGTAGTGAACATTTCCATATGCTTTGAAAATTTTTATTTTTCATGAGTTCATGCTAGAGTAGAATCCTAAATAATCAGAGAAATGCAATCAGAGGCTCGCTTGTTGATTGATTGCCCGCGATCGATGAAAAACCGGGAATGATGAGCCCGCAGCTGATATTTTCGGGTACAAAATATTAATACTTGTAGTATTATTAGCAAAATAAACTAGTTTCTAGACAATAAACAAAACAAATGTCATATGATAATAATATTGCTTTGTCGTTTTAAGATGTCACTGTCACGTATTGGTTTTGTCGACATTTCTCATTTAATATTCCGAAAATGAAGATCACATATTTCACGTTGATAAAAATGTTGAAATTAAAACAAAAACATTTCTGAGCGATCAAATTGCGTCACATACACAGAGAGTGCTTTGTTTATAAATAATCAGCTATCAGGTTGCGGGCCCAAAATGTCGATTATGGAAGAACTATGGACACAGTAACGCTGGCACTTCTCTGATTATTTAGGACTATATTGGAGGAAAAGATTCATGATTGATGTCCAGAATTCAAAGGCTGAACAACAACTGGCCTTGAGAAGACATTCTCCTCAGGTCAAAAATAAAAGAAGAAGAAAGGCTGTGAATACTTGCATCAGAAACTTTCGCAATCATGCCGGTTGTTATGCGATAAACAATGTCAGACGCGTAAATCAATTGTGAGGAAATAGCCGGTCGCATTACATTGAGTGCTCGTATGAATGATATACAGGGTGAGGAAGAAAGATGCTAACCCTTAAAAATCTCGAAAGATATCAAGAGGCACGGTAGTGCCTCGCGCCAAGTTCAAGCACAATGAAGTTGCGCCCGAATGGCGCAAGGCACACAGTGGGTGCATTCAGTACTACAACCGTTCACTAAGTGCTCAACGAGCTTTTACATTTGATTGGTATATTCTTTTAGATTTAAAAATATACACCAATCAGATGTAAGAGCTCACTTAGCGCTCAGTGAGTGTTTGTAGTACTGAATGCACCCATTGTCTATATTACGTGAAATTGCGAGTTGAAATGAGGTGAGATATTCATATATCAGCAATGGCTGAACTGATCGAGGTTTTTTTAGTTCTAATCGATTCGGCTTCAAAAATAGGAAGAAAAGTGTTCTCGTGCTTTTTGTATACGTTGTCTCTAAGTGGAAGCATTTTAAGACAAAGTCTGAAAATTTTTTAAGACAAAGTCATGGAAAATTTCGATTCAGTAAGAAACGTAGGACGCAGAGAAGGATATGCGCGCACATTGCTTTCCCGACACCAGGGGTACTACGAGAGCGTTGAAGAAGCAGACAGCAGCGAATGCGAGCGAGTAACCGAGAAATATGCTAGAATACAGTATAGGAGAAAATGTGCGAGAGAGAGAGAGAGAGAGAGAGAGAGGGAGAGAGAGAGGGGGGGGGAGAAGGAGAAGGTGAGGGAGAGGGAGAGGGAGAGGGAGCGAGAGAGAGAGAGGAAGGGAGAGGGAGAGAGAGGGAGAGGGAGAGGGAGAAGCAGAGAGGGAAGAGAAAAAAGAGAGAAAATTGAGAGGGAGAGGGAAATAAGGAGGAGAGGGGGAGGGGGAGGGGGGAGGAAATGGGAGGGTGGAGAGAGGGGGAGAGGGGGAGACGGAGGGAGGAGTGAGTGAGTGAGAAAGGGGGAGGGAGGGGCGGAAGGGTGAGGGGGGAAGAGAGAAAAGAGAGAATTGATGGCGGGAGGGAGAGAAGGGGAGAGAGGGAGAGGGAGAGAGGGGGGAGATATAGAGGAGTGACAGAGCGAAGAGTAACACAGAGAGAAGAGAGAGATAGAGAGAGGAGTGACAGAGAGAGGAGTGAAAGAGAGAATATAAAGAGAGGAGTGAGAGAAAGGAGTGAGAGAGAGGAGAGAGAGAGAGAGAGAGAGAGAGAGAGAGAGAGAGAGAGAGAGAGAGAGAGAGAGAGAGAGAGGGAGGAGAGGAGAGGAGAGAGAGGAGAGGAGAGGGAGGAGAAGATGAGAGAGAGAGAGGAGGGAGGAGAAGATGAGAGAGAGAGAGGTAGGGAGGAGAAGATGAGAGAGAGAGAGGTAGGGAGGAGAAGATGAGATGAGAGAGAGAGAGAGGTAGGGAGGAGAAGATGAGAGAGAGAGAGGTAGGGAGGAGAAGATGAGAGAGAGAGAGGTAGGGAGGAGAAGATGAGAGAGAGAGAGGTAGGGAAAGACTGGAAGATGAGAGAGACAGGTAGGGAGGAGAAGATGAGAGAGAGAGGTAGGGAGGAGAAGATGAGAGGGTGAGGGAGAAGAGTGAGAGAGGGAATATCTATGGATAATAATGTGAGAATATTGTTAAGCATGGTATGTTGTGTCGCCCGTTATTTGATTGCCGGTCAGTTGATACTGAGCAGACGATATGATAGGCCGTGCCATCGAAAAATCAATAAAAAGATATCTTTTTAAAAGTTATTATTATTCAAGAAAAATCTAACGACAAAAAATGTACGTAGCATAAGTTTTTACATATAAAATTTATTTTTTATGGTATATATTGTTGTGTCTGAGCCACAAAGTTTGTGGCAGCGTCCGTTGTCCGTAAGCCTTAGGCATCTGATGCTGATTTTGATAACTGAATGAAGATTGTCTGGACGACAGAAAATCCATAAGAAGAAAATAACAACAGCTGACAGGGAGTCTTCGGCAAACTGTCATCATAGGCAGACGCGAGAATTGTAGATCAGAGAATTATTCTTGTTTAAAGCTTGAGTGAGCTGCGCTGTAAATAGTAAAGTTTGTTATTCTTACGCGAGTGTTTTCATTTACCTGAGTGCAAAAGAGTGCGAGTGCGAGAGTAAGCGCAACATTTTGGGGGCTCGTTCGGGATTGAATCACAGATCGTCCGGGATCGAATCACAGATTATTCGGGATTAAAATCGCAGGACGTTCGGGATAGAAACGCGAAACGTTTGGGATCGTATCGCGACGCGCATCGTGAGTGAGAGTGACAGTGAGAGAAAGTGAGGATACAGAATATCAACTGAAGCAAGAGGTTACGCGGTTCCTAGCCAACGGAAGCGTGTTCACTCAATTGAGCCGGAAGCGACGAGGACGGAGGTGGCAAGCTCCGGAACGTCGGAGGTGTCGGTGTTGCATGATGCGCTCCAAAAGATCCGAGCAATGAGGGAGGAGCGGCTGCATTTGCTGGAGGAGCTGGAGGCGCAACGGCGGAATGTTATAGGCCAGTCGCTTCCAACTTCTTTAATAACCGGGCAAATTAAAATCGATATTTTTGACGGAACCGTGTCTTTACGCGAATATCTTTGTCAATATGAATTGATCGCACGGGCGAATAATTGGGATGACAATTTTAAAACGATAAATCTCGCGGCAAATTTGCGGGAAAAGGCTCGGACGGTTTTAGAGGGTATGGAGGAAAATTTTAATTATGCACAATTATGCGCTAGGTTAGAGTTGCGTTTCGGACAGCAGGGGCTTTTTCAAAATTTTTATACGCAGTTTATTAATAGAAAACAAAAATTTGAGGAAGAAATTACGTCTTACGGGTTGGAAATAGAGCGATTAGCACGTTTAGTTTATCCCGAAAGTGGAAAAGAAATGAGAACAAAGATAGCTTGTGCGCAATTTATTGTGGGACTAGCGAGCGAAAATACAAACCGTTTATTGCAGCTTGAGGGGACAGTATCTTTAGAGACAGATAGAAAGGGCAAAAACTATAGAGACTATTTATGAAAATGGTTTTTCTGAAAAGAGAAGTTTTGAAAGGAAGGGATTCAATGGGGAAGAAAGGAAATCGTGGGAAAATAAATATAGTAAGAGGAGAAACTTTGAAAATAAAAGTCAGAGAAAATTTCCTGTTCCAAATTTTGAAAGAGGAGCAGGGAAACAGAATTTTGTAGACAAAAGAAAGCAAGAAGGAGAATGTTGGAGCTGTGGAGGAAAGGGACATTTTAGATATGAATGTCCGGAAAACGCGTTACGAAAACGCGTTACGGGAAAACTAGATCTGGTCGAGCTCTTCGGAGCAGGTTTGACTTTCAAAAGGAATGCTCCGAAAAAAATTAAATAATTGAATAAGGATAAACGAGGATAAATAATAAGAGTGGTAGGATAAGTAGAATAAGTAGAATTAAGAATCTTTTCACTTATGGGACTTTAGACGGAAGAACATGTTTATTTAAGTTAGACACGGGCTCTGATGTCTGTTTAGTGAATAGGGAATTAGTAGGAAATAGAAAACGTTCTGAGTCAATTGACAGGTGTAGGTTAGTTTATCCGACAGGAGAGGAGGTTCCTATTAGGAATAAAGTTTATTGTCAAATTCAATTAGGAAATTTCGAGGTAAAAATGTCGATGTTGGTGGTCGACATGGAAGATGAGTGTTTATTAGGAGCGGATTTGTTTGAGGCGATAGGAGTAGAACGAATTTTTTAATCTCTCTTTGGAAATTCGTCTTGTAGGACGAAACAGGGAAATTCTTTTTGTTCTCGAGTTTTGAATAAAGAAGAGAACGTTCCAGAAGGCTTAGGAGAATTATATGAGAGAAACTCAAAGGAATTAGAAAATTCACAAAAAGAAGATTTTGTGGAATTCTTGAAAGAATTCGGGGATATTTTTGATGGACAAGTAGCAGCAGGAAATTGTGTTGAAGTTCAGCATGAAATTCAATTGTTAGATCCTACTCCGATTAAACAAGCTCCAAGAAGAATTCCTTTCAAAATGCGCGAAAAAGTAGAGAAAATTATGGGAGAAATGGAGAAGCAAGGAGTAATCGAGGAATCTTCTAGTCCGTGGACCTCGCCGGTAGTTATAGTTCCAAAAAAAGATGATACAGTTAGATTTTGTGTTGACTTTAGGAAGTTAAATTCTGTTACGAAGAAAGATTCATATCTGTTGCCTAGAATAGATGATCTTTTAGACCGGTTGTCAGGAAATGAATGGTTTTCCACTTTAAATATGAAAAGTGGATATTGGCAAATTAAGATTCGTCTAGAAGATAGAGAGAAAACTGCTTTTTTTGTGGGGAATGGTTTGTGGCAATTCACGGTCATGCCTTTCGGTTTATGTAATGCACCTGCGACATTTGAACGATATATGGAAAAAGTTTTGAAATAATTATTATCAAAAACTTGTTTAGTTTATTTGGATGATGTTATTGTTTTTGGAAAGACATTTGATGAAATGTTAGAAAATCTTAGGAAAGTTTTTCGAAGATTTCAAACTTCAAATTTAAAGGTCAATCCGGCAAAATGTAATCTTTTTGAGAGGCAAGTTAGATACTTAGGTCATATAGTTTCTTCAGAAGGAATCGCAATAGATCCCGAAAAGACTGCTGCGGTAAAAAAAAATGGCCAATTCCTAAGAATAAAAAGCAAGTGAGAAGTTTTCTAGGATTTTGTTCTTATTACAGGAAGTTCGTCAAAGGATTTTCTTCAATTGCAAAACCTCTCTACGGATTGACAGAAGAACGAACAAAATTTCATTGGACTTCTCAATGTCAGGAAGCTTTTAATATCCTGAAGAATGTTCTGACATCTTCACCGGTTCTGTCTTTTCCAAAGGAAGAAGGAGATTTCATTTTAGACACCGATGCTTCGAATCATGGTATTGGTGCAATATTTTCTCAAGTTCAAGGAGTAGAAAAGGTGATCGCTTATTTTAGCCGTGTTTTGAGTAAAACAGAAAGGAATTATCGTGTGACTCGAAGAAAATTGTTAGTTGTGGTGGATTCAATCAAATCTTTACATCACTATTTGTTCGGACGGAAATTTTTAGTAAGGACAGATCATTCATCGTTAAAATGGTTAATATCATTCAAAGAATTAGAAGGTCAATTAGCACGATGAATGGAAAGATTACAACAGTATTATTTTGAAATTCTTCATCGAAAGGGGAAGCTACATAAGAATGCAGACGGTTTGTCTAGACGACCTTGTTCAGAAGAAAATTATAAGTATTGTTCCAGGATAGAAGTGAAAGTTAAAAATCAGGAATTTGAATCAGTTGCACGAATAAGTTTTAGTGAAAATTTTAATCAGAATTGGCGGAAGGAACAGCTTAATGATCCAAGCATTTCAGCAATTCTTCTGGCAAAAGAATCCGATAGACGTCCTACTCGGGAGGAGATGGCGAATGGAGATATTTCTTCAAAAATTTATTTATCCTACTGGGACATTTTAATTGTTGAGAATGGAATTCTTCATAGAAAATGGCAGGCACCCAATCTCAAAAGAAGTATTCTTCAAGTTATTGTTCCACGTTCGGAAGTTAAACGGATTTTGGAAGAGGCACATGACGCTCGTTCTGGAGGACATTTTGGTATTAATTTTGGTATTAATAAAACTTTAGGGAAAATTCGAAAACGTTTTTATTGGGCAACATGTAAAACGGATATTAAAGATTGGTGTAGAACTTATAGGATTTGTGTAGCCAAAAAGGGGCCTTCAGATAAAAGAAAATCTCCTCTTTAGATTTTCAATGTTGGAACTCCTTTTGAACGACTTCAGATGGATATACTTGGTCCGCTGTCAATAACTTCTTCAGGAAATAAGTATCTTCTAGTTATAGTTGATTGTTTTACAAAATGGGTTGAAGCTTTTCCTTTGAAAAATATCAGGTCGAACACCGTAGCTGAAATATTCGTCAGTCAAGTAATTTCGAGATACGGTGTGCCTTTAGAAATTCACACTGATCAAGGAAGGAATTTTGAATCACAGTTGTTTAAAGAACTTTCAGAAATGTTAGGAATTAGAAAGACAAGGACTAGAGCTCTTCATCCTCAATCTGATGGGCAAGTCGAATGTCAACATCAAACGATTCTTCAGTATTTGTCCAAGTTTGTTGAGGAAAATCAGAAAAATTGGGATAAATGGATTCCGTTATTTCTTTTAGCATTTAGATCCGCAAAACATGAAACAACGGGAATGACTCCGGCAGAATTGAATTTCGGAGGAGATTTAAGGTTATCTTTAAATTTACTTCGTGGAACTCCTCCGAAAGATTGTGTCACAAACTTTAGAGATTATGTTTCTGATTTGATTGAAAAGGAAAATTAGATGAAGTTTATCAAAGTGTTAGGCAGAAAATGACTCTAAATTCTGAAAAGATTAAAAGGTGATATGATCAGGGAGCTAGGAAATGTTTATTTGAAGAAGGTCAGAAAGTTTGGTTTTTCAATCCACAAAGGAAAATTGGGAAAGCTCCAAAGTTACAAAGTAATTGGGAAGGACCTTATGAAATAGTAAAATGGTTAAATGAAGTAGTTTATTGTATTAGGAAATCGAGTAATAGCAGGAATAAAATAATACATACAGATAGGTTAGCTTCTTTTAGTGAAAGACAGGAATAGGGAAGACATCAGAGACCTGTAAATTTTTAATGGTAAAATTATTTAGAACAAAATCTTGCGTTCATTTTCTTTACTTTAAGGTTTAATTTTGGAAAGCGGTTTCGGAAGACCACATCCGGGAAAAGAAAAGAGAGAAGGTTACCTCCCCCATGGTTTTTGATCGTGGTTTTTCCGTGGAGCTTTGGGCGAATGCCGAGGCAGGGACTCGGGGTGTTCTATAAAAGAACATTGGGTCCACGGTAGCCCCACTTGTTTGAAGTTGTTTGAAGAGAAGCCAAAGAGGAAACGGACGAAGAAGCGGAACAACAAGCAGGTCGTTTTAGAAAGGTCCTGGAGACTGATCACCTCCTGGAGGACGGGGATAGAGATGATATTCTGAAGGCGAAGAGTCAAGATCCTCAGAATCCTTGATTGAGATTAGGAATTCATGAAGTCCGGTAACCTGTAGCAGCAGCTCAGGGTAGGACAGGAGTCATGAAGATCTCTGGAGTCAAGGAAGAGGATGACCTTGCCTAAGAAAATTGTCCGGACGACAATTTTTCGAAGAAGGGAGCAGTGTTGTGTCCGAGCCACAAATTTTGTGGCTGCGTCCGTTGTCCGTGAGCCTTAGGCATCTGATGCTGATTTTGACAACTGAACGAAGATTGTCTGGACGACGGAAAATCGATAAGAAGAAAATAACAATAGCTGACAGAGAGTCTCCGGCAAGCTGTCATCGTAGACAGACGCGAGAATTGTAGATCAGAGAATTATTCTTGTTTACAGCTTGAGTGAGCTACGCTGTAAATAGTAAAGCTTGTTATTCTTACGCGAGTGTTTTCATTTACCTGAGTGCAAGAGAGTGCGAATACGAGAGTGAGCGCAACAATATGTATACGGGGGGGGAGGGGTAAAGGGCGTAAGGCCTGCCCCCCCCCGAGCGACGGTGAGAGATGTCAAGGGAGGAGTGGTGGCCCGTTTGGGGGCAGGCCTCACTCCCCCGCCCCCTCCTCGGCTAGCGAGTGGGGCTAGGAGAGAGGGTGGGTGTCCCCTCTCTCCATCAATTGGAATCAGAAGGCTAACCCGGCCGGGGCGTCGCGGCCCCGACTCCCTTTGTAGGAGGGGGTGCGGCACTTAGGCGTGGGACTCCGATAGAGCCCTGGGGCCATGGTATTAGGGAAGGAATGCAGGAGTAGTTCCCCTGGCTCCCCTCATTACGGCCCGAAAGGTAGACACCCCGGTGGGGTTTTAGCCGGTAAGAGTCCGGCATAACTCTCGACCCCCCCAAGGGCCGAAGGTATCTATGAGGATTTCTCTACCATCACCAAAAAAAAGTATATATGTATACATAACAAGTTTTTACAAGTAAAATTTATATAAAACTTTTTTTTTGGTGACGCAGGGGAAATCCATCATGGATACCCCGACCCTTTGGGGGGGGGGATCGGGGGTTATATCGGACTCTTACCGACTAAAACCCCTGCGGGATGCCTACCTGTCGGACCGGAAATGTGGGGAATCAAGGGAACTACTCCCGTATTCCCTCCTTGACATCCCGGTCCCAGGGCTCGTTTATCGAGCCCCCCGCCATCTGATACCGCGCTCTGTTCCGCAAAGGGAAACCAGGGCCCGGTCTAAGACCGAACGATTGGCCTTCTGGTATCACCTATGGGGTGAGGGGGCATCCGCCCTCACCCCTTACCTCCCTCCCCGTTAAGTAAGGAGGGAGGGTTTCTGGGGGAGTGGGCCCGTCCCCAAAACGGGCACCACTCCCCCTATCCTTCCATGTCCGTGGCCAAGGGGGATCCATCTTCCTCCTTTAGGAGGACGAAGAGCCGGATCCCCCCTGCCAACAGAGGCGGGCCCGAGGCGGCCGAGGAGGGCTTGGACCCCCGCTACTCAGGGGTCCTTCCACTTCCTCGGTCGGTGTCACCTCAGGCCCGCTGCCTAGTCAGCCCCCCCATGGGCCGCCAACCACCCCGTCGTCGTCTGCGACGACGGGTTGAGTGTGGTCGGTGCTCCCTCTCGGCGGCCTCCTTCTTGGACATTACGTCCTTACTGAAGGAGGCCGCCGCTTCCCAACCCTCCTCGCTCCCGCACATAGATTGAACCATGCGCGGGAGCGAGAATTCCCCAATATAGCACCCCATTGCCCCGGCCAGGACACGGCGCTTCCCTTCCCAGGCTGGACAATCAGCCAGGGTGTGGTGCGCCGTGTCCATAAGCACAGGGCAGTGGTGGCACCTGGTGGTGAGCTCCTTCCCGATCCGGTGCAGATACTTGCCAAAACACCCATGGCCCTTCAGTATCTGCACCAGATGGTAGAACAATCCGCATCCCCTCCTGCCTGCCAACTCTGGCAGGCAGGGGCGGACAACCTCCGCCGTCTCGCGCCCGTACTCCCGTGGGTCGGACAGCTTGTCCGCCCACATTTCGTGGGTATAGGCCACGGCCTGGGTTTGTAGGGCCCGCATGTCGCTGGCCCTTAGCTCCCCCTCTTCGCGGAGCCCCTTGACCCTCCAATAGAGGATTCTTCTCTCTTCGGCGAGGAGCTCCACGGGAGGGAAGCCGGCCAGGGTGGTAGCCGCCATGTACGAGACCGTGCTGTACTCTCTAATCGCCCTAATGTACATTGGTCTCAGCGCCTGCCGCATGCGGCTTAAGCCATCGCGGCAGGCGCTGAGCTGGGGCGCCCAGATCGGCGCCCCGTACAGGACGATCGACAACACGGCCATCGCGTATAGCCGGCGAGCCCTCCATCCTGGACCCCCAAGGTTGCGCAGGAGACTGGCCACAGCTAGTCCAGCCCCGCACACCCTGGGGGCCAGATCCCTAAAATGCGGGCCGAACTCCCATCGGCTGTCCAACGTCAGGCCGAGATATTTGATCGTCGGCCCGACGCGGATGCGGACGCCATTTACTAGGACCCGGGTCTTAGGCGGCGCCCCTCGACTGCTGTCGTGAAAAAACACGGCCTCAGTCTTATGGGGCACCACCTTCGGACCCAAGTCCTCGATGGTTCTCACCACCGATGCCACTGCAGCCTCCGCGCGGAGGCGAGCTTCCCCCCAGCTCTTCCCTCCGACCGCCACTAAAGTGTCGTCTGCATAGCAGACGACGTGGCAGCCCGGGAGGAGCGGAGTACGCAACATCCGGTCGAACGCGATGTTCCAAAGCAGGGGGCCGAGTACCGACCCCTGCGGAATACCGCATTCCATTGCGCGCCGGCCTTGAATCCCGCCTTTATAGGGAAGGAGAGGTCTCTGGCCTCGAAGTAGGCCGCCAAAATGCGCCGGAGATAGACGGGCACCCCGTGGTATTCGAGGGCCCGTCCAATCTCCGGCCAGGGCAGGGTGTTGAAGGCATTTTTGATGTCAAGTGACACCGCCAACAACACCCCACCCTCCCTCTCCATAACCGTCGCGGTCAGGTCCCGGAGATGCTGGACTGCGTCCAACGTGGACTTTTCGGGCCTGAATCCATACTGACGGTCGTGGAGATCCGGCCCCTCCGAGGACATATGCTGGACGAGGCGGTCGGCAACGATGCGTTCGAGCACTTTGCCCGCCTCGTCCAGCAGGTATATTGGCCTGTAGGCCGACGCACTCCCAGGTGGCTTGCCCATCTTTGGGAGGAGGACCAATTTGGCCTTCCTCCAGGCTGGCGAGAACACTCCCTCCTTGAGGCACCCACTCAAAACTCCGTATAAGGCCGCGGATAGGTTCTCGTCACCGAGGGCGAGAGCCCAGGCTCGGCCAGGGATCCCATCCATGCCGGGATCCCATCGCTGCCGGGCTTTCCCCTTGGCCCCGAGTTTGCCCCTGGCCTTGACGAGCTCCTCTAGTCCCACAGCCAGGTCCTCGCTCCAGTCCCCCTCCCCCATTTCGGGGGCGGGAATTCTGGGGGGGCCCCCCTCCACCCTCGGAAAGAGGTTGTCGAGGAGTCCCTCGAGGGCCTGGCTGTCCAACGACTCCGTCGGCGGGGGCGCCCAAGGGCGGATCTTGCTCATCACCCTTTTGTACGGGCGCCCCCACGGGTCGTCGTCCAGGGAGCTCGTCATTTACTCCGAGGCTGCTCACTTAGCCTCGGCAATGGCGACTCGGAGGGCCTTCCTGGCTAGCAGGTATTCCTTCTTCGCCCTCGTGACATCCCCACCTCTTCGCCGGGTCCGGTACAAGCACCGCCTGGCCTGGACGGAGGAGTCACGGAGTTCCGCGATCTCCTCCGTTCAGCAGTATGCAACCCGGTGACGGCGGGGGTGAGCTTGGGGCATCGCGGCGTCGCAAGCCGACGCCACGATACCCACTAATTCCTCAGCCCCCAGAAGGGGGCTGAGGGCCCACTCACCTGGCTCTTTCTCAAAGTGCCAGGTGGCCACGAGAACGGCCGCCTTGAACCTATCCGCATCAAGTCGACTGAGAGCCCATCTTCTGGGGAGGGGAAAATCCCCCTCCCCGGGGAAGCGGGGGGACCGCACCTGTGGAGGTCTGAGGAGGCGGAGGGCCCACACTATGTGCCTGTGGTCCGATAGTGTCTCGCCCTCCACCTCCACCATCCACTCCCGGAATAACCGGGCGGTTGAAGGGGTCGCGCAGGTCAAATCGATGACTCTCCCTTCAGCCGCACACAGGTGCTGGTCGACCCCTTGTTCATCAGCAAGAGGTCATGTCCCGCTGCCTAGTCTATTAGAGCCTCGCCCCGAGGGTCCTTCTGCTGGGGACTACACCCCCACTCTTCCGAGTGGGCGTTAAAGTCCCCGGCAATAACGACGGATCGGGGATGGCAATCACGTACCACCTCCCCGATCCCGTCTAGGATCCTCTTAATGCGGGCGAGATCTCCCAGACACTTTTTATTTTTTCCCATCACGGCACACCATGCCACACCATACATTGACGGAGAAACGAACTTGGAAATTCTGTACAACAATGGCGTTAGAGTTATCTTGCGACCAACGATGGGAGTTACGCGTATTATTTATGCCATTACGCATAAATGTTGCCTCGTCAGTAAAAAGTATGACGGGAATCAATTCACGATGATTCTGCAACCACTGGCAAAACTGTAGACTTGTGACTCCATCTCCTTCCTTGGAAATGTTGTACTCGTTGCGGATGAAATGGATACAGATGTTGGTCATGTAGTATCCGCCAGACACGTGTCCGAGGAACACCAGTACAGAGACCCTTCTTGTACTAGTCGTAGGGCTCCTTTGTACCATTTGAAGTACATTTTCTTCTTCCTCAACATTTTTCTCAACTCTACGTTCAGATGTGATGTGAGCACAGGGAAGTATACCATTTTCACGTAAGCTGTTAAACACGTTTGAGAATACTTTTCGGTCTGGAATGTGGCGCATCGGAAAACGGCGATGACATTCTTCAACAGCTGCGGGAGCACTGCCATCACAATACTCATAAACATAAACCATATCTGCGTACTCTACATTAGAAAACACGTGCGGCATGTTTGTAGTGGGTGCATTCAGTACTACAATCGCTCATTGAGCTCTAAGTGAGCTCTTGCATCTAATTGGTGTATATTTTTAAATCTAAAGGAATATATCAATCAAATGTAAAAGCTCATTGAGCGCTCAGTGAGCGGTTGTAGTACTGAATGTATCCAGTGTGTCACACACAGCAGGATAGATCACCAGGTGTGTTTCACTAACCATTCCAACTGATACACAGCCTGCAGCGCTCCGTTACGGTGAAGAATGAAATCCCAATGACGCGCCAACTTTAAATTCTGACGTGTAATTTAACATAGCTGTAAAACGAAAACCAGTAATAAACGACACCATATTAATATAACATTTTTGCCTTGTATTACCTCATTCTATACCCCCACGAAATATTGACCTTTCCTCCCGGGACACCCTGTATATATACTTTATTGTACACTTAATATTTTTAGAAATCTCAAATTCAAATTATTTCCTTCTTTAAGATACATATTATGTATATAACATAAGTTTCTACAAATAAAACTTATCACCCTCTCGCTCCCGCACTTGCTAAAGGCAATGTGCGGGAGTGAGGGGGTATGGGGAGTGCGGCTTTCATTTGCCGGGACGTCATGTCCCGCAAGGAGGCCGCTGAGTGGGAGCACCGACCACCTCGTCGCAGGGAGCGATGGAGGAGGCGGCGCTTCCCAGGGGCGGGGAGCGGGCCCGAGGTGACGCTGGCCGAGGACCGGCCTCCGATACCTCGGAGGCATCCTCGGCCGCCTCGGGCCCGCCTTCGACGTGACGGGGGGGAGAGGGAGTAAACCCTCTCGCCCACTGCGTGCGCCGGTAATAGAAGGGAGAAGGGGAGTGAAGCTCGGTTGGGGCCAGGCCTCTCTCCTCTGCTCCCCTACCCACCTAGTAGGGAGGGGGGAAGGCGAGGGCGAGAAGGGGTCGAGTGTCTCCTTTTTTGTTTTTTTTTGTTCACGCAGGGGAAATCCATCATGGATTCCCCCGCCTCCTTGGGGAGGGGTGGAGGTTATGTCGGACTCTTACCGACTTAAACCCCTGCGGGATGTCTACCTGTCGGACCGTGAGGAGGGGAGTTAGGGGAACTGCTCCCGCATTCCCTCCCCAACCCCCCGGCCCCAGTGCTCTACTCCAAGACCCCCTCGCCTTCTTTCCGCCCCTTCCCCTTTCGGGGAATTAGTGGGAGAGGTGCGGTCCCCGGCGGGTATCCCCGCCGGTTGGCCTTCTGGTGTCACCTTAGAGAAAGGGGACATCCACCCTTCCTCCTTATCCCCCCTCTTCCTTAAGGGAGAGGGAGGGATTTTGGGGAGGTGGGCCCGACCCCAATCGGGTTCCCCACCTCCCCCTTTCCCCCCTATCCAATCATTCAGAGGAGCGGGAGTAGCCCTCCCCGCTTCCCTCTGAATGACGGAGCCTGGCCCGAGGTGGCCGAGGGAGGCGCCGACCCGTGTAGGCCGGCGCCCTCTCCTCGTCTGATGCCACCTCGGGCCCGTTTCCGACTCCCCCTCCCCCGGGAGAACGCCGGCCCCGCCGTCCTCTCCGACGGCGTTTGCCAGGCCGGCGCCTCCACTCGGCGGCCTCCTTACGGGAGATTACCTCCCCGTAGAAGGAGGCCGCCGCGTCCCACGCTCTCTCGCTCCCGCACATGGCTCGCACCAGGTGCGGGAGCGAGAGCTCCCCGCCTTGGCAGTCCACCGCCCCGAGCAGGACCCGGTGCTGCTCCTCCCATGCCGCGCAGGCGGCTAGGGTGTGCAGCGCCGTATCCTCTTGCTCGGGGCGGTGGACCTCCTGTCTGTCATTTCCGACAGACAGGGGTGGACAGCCTCGGCCGTTGCGAGACCGGATCCACGGGGGTCGGCTAACAAGCCTTCCCACCGCTCCCGGGTCCGGTCTCTGGCCTGGGTCATCAGGCCCTTCAGGCCCCTGGCCGTCAACTATCCCCACTCGCGGAGTTCCTTCACTCGCCAGTAGAGGATCCTTCTCTCCTCGGCGAGGAGCTCCACAGGGGGGAGCCGTCCAGGGTGATCGCCGCCATGTATGACACGGTGCGGAACCCCCGAATCGCCCTGATCATTAGGGGCCTAAGGGCCTGCCTCAGCTGCCTCTTGGCCACCGCGGTGGCCAGCAGCTGAGGGGCCCATATAGGCGCCCATATAGGGCGATCGAGAGAACCGCACCGACATACAGGCGGCGAGCCTGCCATCCTGGGCCCTCCTGGGCGCGCATCAGCCTGGACACGGCCAGGCCGGTTTTGCGCACCCTGGGGGCCAGCAGCCTGAAGTGTGGGCCGAATGACCACCGGCTGTCCAACGTCAGGCCGAGATATTTCATCGTCGGTCCGACGCGGACGTGGACGCCATCGACTAGGACCCGGGCCTCTGGCGGCGCCCGACGCCGGCCGTGAAAAAACACAGCCTGAGTCTTCTGGGGCGCCACCTTGAGACCCATGTCTCCGATGGTTCCCACCACCGATGCCACTGCCACCTCCGCGCGGAAGCGGACCTCCTCCCAGTTCCCCCCTTCGGCCACCACTAACGTATCGTCTACGTAGCAGACGACGTGGCAGCCGTCGGGGAACGGAGTGCGAAGGACCCGGTCGAAGCCGATGTCTTATAGCAGGGGGCCAAGCACTGACCCCTGCGGGACACCGCGCTCCATAGTGCGCCAGCCTTGAACCCTGCCTTTCTTGGTGAAGGCGAGGTCTCTGTCCCCGAAGTAGGCGGACATTATCCGCCGGAGATAGGCGGGCACCTTGAAGTACTCGAGGGCCCGTCCTATCTCCGGCCAGGGCAGGGTGTTGAAGGCGTTGGAAATGTCTAGTGACACCGCCAACAACACACCGCCCCTTGTCTCCACGATCGCCCGGGTCAGGTCCCGGACCCACTGGATTGCATCCAGCGTGGATCGTCCGGACCTGAACCCGTATTGGCGGTCGTGGAGGTCCAGCCCACTCGAGGACATGTGCTGGACGAGGCGGTCCGCAATGATGCGCTCCAGCATCTTGCCCGCCTCGTCCAGCAGGCATGTCGGCCTGTAGGCTGACGCACTACCGGGCTCCTTGCCCTCCTTCGGGAGGAGGGCCAATTTGGCCCTCTTCCACTCTGGGGGGAAGACCCCCTCCCTGAGGCGTCCGGTCATGACCTGCACGTGGCCGAGGACAGGTTCCCCTCGGCCAACGCGAGGACGCCACTATCCCCGTTATCTCCCCGGCCCCTTCCATGGGGCCGGGGTCCTACTCACCTGGCTCTATGTGCCAGGTAGCCACAGCAGCCTGGAACCTGTCCACGTCAAGTCGACTGAGGGCCCATCTTTTGGGGAGAGGAAAATTCCTCTCCCCTGGGCGGCGAGCCGACACCTGTTTCGGTTTGGGGAGGCGGAGGGCCCAGACTATATATCTGTGGTCAGATAACGTCTCACCCTCCGCCTCCACCCTCCATTCGGAGATCATCCTTGCAGCCGAGAGGGAGGCCCAAGTCAAATCAATCACCGATGACCCCCCTGCCGGCCTTATGCAGATTTCGGTGGACCCTCTGTTTACCAACAGAAAGTCCAATCCCGCCGCCCAGCCGATGACAACCTCGCCCCTGGGATCCCGCTGCCGGGGACTGCAACCCGACTCCTCAGAATGGGCGTTAAAACCCCCGGCAATCACGACAGGTCGGGGATGGCACTTGCGTACCAGATCCCCGATCCTGTCTAGGATCCCTTTGATGCGGGCGGGGCGGCCAAGTTCGGCTTTGTTTCTGTGGTGGGGGAGATATACCCTCACCACAGTTATGGGCCCCCAGTCGACCGCCACGTACGAGGACCCCTTTTCCCTTAAAACACAGGGAGGGGTCTCCGCTGCAGGGTCAGCCACCATGGCCACCGAGCCGTCCGGGCTGCCGAACCAGCATTCGCTGCTGATCGGCATCCATTTCGGCTCGGTGGCCACCCCCAGCCCGACGCCCAGTTCCCGGATCCTGTATACCCACAGGTCCTGGGCCCGGGCGCCGCGGCCGAGGTTCGCCTGTAGCACCCGGAGTGGCGTGAAGGCTAGGCCTTACACGCCTCCTCCGGGCTGTCTACCTTCGCCCCCCCCCCTTGGGAGACCTTTGGCGGCTGGACCACCTCAGTCTCCCCAGAAGGGGCTTCGGCCTGGTGGCTATGGCCTGTGCCTCTTCTTGCGCGGAGGGCGATTGCCTCTCGGGTGACCCTACCTGGACTTCTCTTTCCTCTGGAGGGGTATGGGGGAGAGTCGTCTACGACCACGAGGGGAGACAGGGGTGTATCACCCACTATCTCCCCTTCTGCTAGGATGGTTAGGAGAGAATCCATGGACTGCACCCGCCTTACCTTCGTCGTCTTGTCCTCCTCTGAAGATCCGCTGGTATTCTTCCGCTCGTCTCCTCTCCTTTTTCTCTGCGACAGCGGCTCGGTCTCCATTTGGACGGGTGTTGACGTCCTTTCCGGGAGCCCCCACGACACAAGAGAGGAGTCCCTCTACTCGTAGTCTCCTCCCGGAGCATCCTGGTCCCTCGTTGCAGAGGGGGCCGGACTGACCTCCTTCGGCTGCTGGGTCCGGTCCACGGGATCCTCCGGGGGGGGGTCGGGCCTCCCCTTCCTCGGCTCCTTCGGCCACGGTCGGGAGCACTTCCTTCGCTCTTTCCTTCTCTCGCGCCTTAACTCCCCTCCTTTTCCTGGAGGAGGAAGGTTTGCAGGCAGGCCCTCCGATCTTATGACCGGAGGGCCTGCCCGCCTCGGCGCAGACCGGGCAGCGAGCCGCCCCTTGGCATCCTCTGGCGCGGTGGCCGGGGTTACCGCAGCGATAACACAGTCCGCTGCGGTCGGTGGCGCTATCGCACCGCTCGCGAACATGCCCCGGTTCCAAACACCGGAAGCATAGCTTTGCGCGAGCGGGCAGCGTCACCACCCCGGCGCGAGTCCATCCAACTAGGACTCGCTCCGCCGCGGCTACCTTCACGGACACCGCGCCACCACCATGCCTGTTCCCCACCGGGAGACGCTTACCTCGCCGGAGGAAACCTCCGGCGTGCATTCCCCGGCAAGGGCCACCGCGGCCGCCACCTCGTCAGCCCCGGTCGTCGCATCGAGGCCGGTCAGTCGCAACGCTGCGATTTTGACCGGCCTGCGGATGCGAAAACCGGGGCCTTTCTCCGCCGCCAGCTTGCGGAGCTCTTCCGCAAGCCGGTCGGCGGCTGCCTCCGCGATGAGGCCAGGCACCTCGATCAGCATATCCCCGTCCAGGGCCTCAGTTACCCTCAGGGAACCCTGAACACCCAAATCCACTGGTCTAATGCGGCGCCTGGCCTCTACCATAAATTCCCGATAGCGATCGGGGGGGCAGGTTATGGCGACGGTCGCGCTCTTTCGCTCGCCCCCTTCTTCCCTTTCTTTGCCCCCATCTGGATGGTAGGGGGAGGAGTGGGAGTCTTCTTTCCCCCTTCCTTTTCTTTCTTTTTCTCTTTTCTCCCCAGTACTCGGGACCAAACCTCTTCCTTCTTTCCCTCTACCTGAAGTGCATATCTTAGTCCTTCCTCGATTCCCAGCTCCTCTAATTGTTTGGCCGGGATTCCTGGTCCTCCTCCCTTGGCTAACTCCTTCTCCCTCTCCTTCTGGAACCTAGCCCTCGCCTTCTTCCTCTTCTTCTTCTCCTTGGCCCCCTCCGTCTTCCTCGTTCGGTCCGCCGGAGTTTGTTGGGCCTGGGCCTGACCCTCTTTCTTTCCACGGTCCTCTTCCCTCTCCTTCCCTTTGTGAACCTGGGTCGGCACAGGGGTCCCCGCCCCCTCCGCGACCCGGCTCCCGTCCCATCCGTAGACGAGGTGAGGCTTCTGATTAATCAGTCGCCTCTCCCCGTCCCCGGATGCACGGGCCATAGTCGCCATGGAGGCATCCAGGTCCCCCTGTACCCGCCCAGGCTCGGGTCTCTATGTCGGAGAGGGAGTCTCCCCTGGGAGTCTATCGTCATAGACGGGATAAACCCGCGGAAGAGCCTTCCCCTCCCTAACCTCTCCCCCATGGGAGGAAGAGGGGGAGATGATTCTTGCCATTCTCCTCCTCTTCCTCTTTTTCTTCCTTTCCCTCTCCTCTCTTACTCCCTCCTCCGCCGAGGTAGACGCCTCTCCACTCGTTACCTCCGCATATGTCTTCCTTCTCTTAGACGGCTCTGGGAGAGGGGGCTGAGTGGGGACCGCCAGGGCCCTGGTCTTCTGAAGCTCCTCCTGGAGCTTCAGATTTTCGGCCCGCAGTGCCCTGATTCCCTTCCTAAGCTCCTCTATCTCCCTCATCATCCCTGGCTTCTCTGCTCCTCCACCCTCCTGTGCTGCTGTCCTGGCTATCAAAGTCGTCATAGCTGCCCGAGTGGTGGCAGTAGCTCGGTTAAGTAAACCAGTGAACGTCCCCTTGAGGGTGTTCGAGCCTACTGCCACTAACTTCACCGCCCCCAAGACCCGTCCCACCTCATCGGCCAGCTCCGCTGCACCAGCTCCTTTGAGGAGGTTCAGAGAGGTGGCATCTCTGAACACCTGTTTAGCCGGGCGCTTGTCCGCCAGCTTGTAGAAGAGAGAAAGAGCCCCTTTTCAAGGAGGCTCCTTGAAAAGGAGCTCTTCCACACGCCTCCTTCTCCAACTTCTTGAGGCGCTCCTCTCTTTCCTCCCTCGCCTCCTTTTCTCTTCTCTCCTTTAGCCCAACCCCTTCACCGGTCATGGCTGGTTTTTCCCTCTTTTTCCCCTCTGGTATTAGGGCCGGGTCCGGGCCCTCCACGATCTCCACCGCCGATGTGGATCTTCCGCTGGTGGAAGACCTTCCCCTCTTCATCCCCGTGACCACTGTCGGTTGCAGCAGCGCCTTCCCCCCTGCTCTCCGGACCTGGTATCTAGACCCCTGAAAGAGGAGTATGTCAGTGACGACGACCGGCCCCGCGATCTTCGCCACCGACACTCCCTCCCTCTTCTCGGTACCCGCATCCCGGTTGGCCCCATGTGCCCCCTGATTATCTTTGGGAGCAGACTCTCTCTGCATCTTCTTTTTGCAGAGGAGGCCGGGCTTGTTGGCTCCTGGTACCGGCGTCCCCTGGCCTTCAAGGACCCCGGACCCCAGGGATGTGCCTGTCCCTCGTTGGGTGGCCGCTCTTGTCCTCCGCGGAGAGCTCACCCTATCAATCCTGCGGTGAGGATGATAGTCCCGACCACTATCGCTAGTGGTCGTTGAGGGGGATGGACTACCCTCATTAGATGGTCCCCCGGAGGCTATTCCTCTGAGGTCCATATGCTCTCTCTCCCCGGGGGAGGGGAGATGGCACCCGCCGGCAGATCTCTGCCCATCCTTCCTCCTCTCTCTTCCTCTGACAAAAAATCACCTGCATCACCGAAGCAGGTGGTGAATCCTTAGGCGGGTTGCTACACCCGCCTTTTCGGGACTCTGAGTCCGAAAACCCGGAGAAGTTTTGTTTTTTTAATTGCGATCTCATTTCTGGTCCCACGAGTACGGCGGGAAGTGGGCGTCAACCCCGGGTAGAGCCCCCCCCGCATTTCCCGGGGTAAGGCTAGCATGTCCCTTAGGTTCGCCAGGTGCCCAAGGTGAGGAACCACTAGCGACAGGTCACGCACCTGCCATTCATCCCATAAGCGTGGCATGCCTCAACCGTAGGATTACGTGATATTTTACAGAGGACCCGCCTCGCGGTCCGGCCAATTAAGGCAAGACCCCCGGCCCCAGAGACATGACCTAGGGTTACGGTGTAGTAGGCTAGGGTCTGCCAGGGTTGCCTGAGTCCCCTGTACCAGAGTGCAGAAGCACCCTGGCCCCTCGCAATTGTGTCAGGTTATACGTCCTGACAAGTACGGGTTTGCAATCAAAGTTTTCCTTCCCCTAGAATGGTTGCCTTCACCCGGCTCACGAGCCCGCTCTGCCCGCGCTGTAGGGTCCTTTGGGCCCCACGAATGAGACCCTCCAGACCCTGGTTAAAACCTGGAGGCAGCTGCCCATCCAGGAGTATTATGGACGCTCTTAGTCTGGTCTCTCTGTACAGACCACTCCGGCATGGTAGAACCTGCTAGGGGTCGAAACCCCCGCCGGCACAGCTCTATACTTCATCGGGACACGCAAGCTCCCCCACCACGACAAGGTGGCGCCCACGGGGGAGGTCGAGTGTCTCCTCCTTCCTTAATTTAGACCGGCCAAGCCGGCCGGATAACCGGCCGGAGCATCACGCCCTTGACTCCCTGGGAGGGGCGCGGTTCTTAGGCGTGGGACTCCATGAGAGCCCTGGGGCCCGGGTGTCGGGGAGGGAATGCAGGCGTAGTTCCCCTGACTCCCCATGAAAGGAGGAGGGCGTACTAGGTGGCGACGAGACGCCGCGCGTTCGGGACCTGCATCTTATTTTCGTTCCGAAAAGAGAAAAATATCGAGAGCGCGGTAGTCGCTGGACCGGGAATCGAACCCGGGTCGTTCGCTTGCCGGGCGACTGCTCTAGACCACTGAGCTATCTGACGCTCCACGCTCACGACACTCTCCCCTTCCAAAATAATGTTGAGAGATGTCGTTTGAAAGCGACATCTCTAGTGCTATCTCGAACGCACGACGACTACAGAGAGAGGCATTGTTGCTTGTACCTAGTGGTACAAGCTGGTGTCTCTCAAAGTCAAAGGTTGCTATCCTTTAAGACTTTTGGTCCGAGCGGTAGGCACCCCGGTGGGGGTTTAGCTGGTAGGAGTCCGGCATAATCCCCGTCCTCCCCAAGGGGCGGGGATATCCATGATGGATTTCCCCACAGTTACCAAAGAAAAGAAAAAAGAAAAAAAGTAAAACTTATCAAATAATTTTTCTTTTAAGATATACAGGGTGTTTGAAAGCTTATCATGCAGACGAAAGTTTGAGATAGATTGGGTGTAGCCGAGAAGAAAAGTCATGTACCGTAATGTCAAATTGGCAATAGTTACCGAGTTATTAATTAAAACATGTGAGCCAACGAGCGCGTAGAGAGCGGAGGGCGGCCGCAGTAAGCACGTAGACATTTGATACAGGCGGAGTCAACGAGTGACGGTAGGCGAGCGCGCGCGGCGAGGGGCAACGTAAACAACAAGAGGCGAACGCGCGCGACGAGGAGCGAGCGAGCGCGACAAAGAGCGAGCGAGCGCGAACGACGAGGAGCGAGCCAGCTTTTTCTTTAAAGCAGAGCTGGAGACTAAATTCCCTTTTCGGCCGGATTTTAAGCGGTGACACCCACCGTTCCTTTTGCATCGCTCCGCGCTCAGCGGCCGAGGCGACGATCGCGGATCGCTCAGGCCCGTCGCTACGTAAGATGTCAGCTGGAGCGTACCCTCGTGTTTTATTATAATTATAATTTTTTCCTCCCTTAATAATCGCTTTAAAATATATATGTTTATGTGTTTTATACACACATACATACTACATGGGCTGAAAAGTCTTTGGCTTAACAATGAAAAAACAATTTTTTTAATGAAAAAAGTGTTTTATTCCTCGACATAATCTCCATTTAGAGTAATGCATTTAGTGTAACGGTCCGCTAACATTTCGATGCCGGTCTTATAGTGCTCGGTGTCAAGTTCCTCAAAATAGGCATTTGTTTCCAACTTGACCTCCTCATTCGAGTAAAATCTTTTACCAGCGAGCCACTGCTTCAGTCAGGGAAAAAGGAAATAGTCGCTGGGGGCCAGGTCTGGAGAATACGGGGGATGCGGGACCAATTCATAGCGCAATTTCTTTAATTTATCGGTCGCATCGCGAGCCGAGTGAGCTGGAGCATTGTCTTGGTGAAACAAAATTTTTTCTTTGCCAAATGTGGCCGTTTGACCTTGACCTCGTCGTTCAATCGATCCAGTAATGTACAGTAATATTCTTTATTGATAGTTTTACCATGTTCAAGATAATTAATGAATATTATGTTATGCGCATCCCAAAAAATACTGGCCAAAACCTTGCCGGCTAATTGTTGTGTCTTCGGGCGCTTCGGACGGCTTTCACTAGGCAATAACCACTCCGCTGACTGCCGATTGGACTCCGGTGTGTAGTGATGGATCTATGTTTCATCCATTGTGACAAATCGACGCAAAAACTCCTTCTTATTGCGGTTAAACAGGGCCAGATTTTGCTTTGAAAGTCGAACACGTTCCGCTTTTCGCTCAATTGTCAAAAAACGCGGCACCCAACACGCGCAAAGCTTTTTCATGTGTAAATATTCATGAATGATATGACCAACGCGTTCCTTTGAGATGCCTATGATGTTAGCTGGCACACTCAATTTCATTTTGCGGTCATTCAACACGATTTCACTGATTTTCTGGATGTTTTCTGGAGTAACTGCCTCATTTGGCCTTCCTGAACGTGGTGCATCATTTATGCTCGTACGGTTACGACGAAACTCAGCAAACCAATATTTGATGGTTGAATTCGGTGGGGCAGATGTGCCGTAACATTTATCAAGCCATGCCTTTGCTTCAACAGTGTTTTTTCCCATCAGGAAGCAATGTTTAATCAAAACACGAAATTCACTTTTTCCCATAGTAAAGATAAATTCAGAGGTAACGTCACTTCGAAAGCTATAACTTGTACACAAGTCAATGAAATATCATGAAATTTTTACAGCATCTAAGTTAAGGTTGGTACTCTATATGAAATATAAGGATTTTTAGTTTGTGGCGCCATCTATATGTCAGGCCAAAGACTTTTCAGCCCATGTAGTACATACATATATACATATACGAGGGTGGTCCGATAAGTACTTAGCCTACAAAAGAAAAACGAAAAAAGAAAAAATTTTGGAAAAGTGGCAATTTATTTCTCAACATAGTCTCCTTTTAGCTCGATACACTTGACCCAGCGATGCTCCAACTTCTTTAACTCGTCTGAAAAATACGATTTCTCGAGGTCTACAAAGTAGGCCTCCGTGGCGGCGATGACCTCCTCATTCGACTCAAATTTCTGCCCGGCGAGTGACTTTTTCAAGTTTGGAAACAAAAAGAAGTCGCACGGGGCCAAATCTGGAGAATACGGTGGATGGGGCAGCAGTTCGTAGCCCAATTCGACCAATTTGACCGTGGCGAGGGCGGAGGTGTGAGCCGGTGCGTTGTCATGGTGGAAGAGCACTTTTTTCTTCGCCAAATGGGGCCGTTTTTTCTGCAATTCGGCGTCGAATCGGCCCAATAATTCGGCATAGTACAGCCCTGTGACCGTTTTGCCCTTCTCCAGGTAGTCGATGTAGATCACACCTTGTGAATCCCAGAAAACGGTGGCCATCACCTTTCCGGCCGGATAGGACAGTCTTCGCCTTCTTCGAAGCACGTTCGCCGGGTGAAGTCCACTGTTTCGACTGTTCCTTGGTCTCTGGTGTGTACCAGTGGATCCATGTTTCGTCGACGGTCACAGAAACTCCTTCGGATTGCGCTTAAACAGCGTCAAACACTGCTCTGAAGTGGTCTTACGTTTGCGCTTGTTGTCCGGAGTGAGCAAACGCGGCACCCATCGCGCCGACAGCTTTCTCATGCCCAAAAGTTTAAGCAGGATATGACCCACGCGGTCTTTTGAGATGTCTACTGTCTCAGCTATCTCGCGCACCTTCAATCGGCGGTCTGCCAATACGAGATCGTGGATTTTTGTCATGTTACCCTCCGTGGTAGCCGTTTTCGGGGCACCTGGGCGTGGCTCATCAAAAACCGACGTGCGACCACGTTGAAACTCGTTAAACCAATTTTTGACGGTCGCCATCGAAGGAGAAGAGTCACCGTACACAGCATCCAAACGCTCTTTGATTTCGCTGCGCGATTTCCCTTCCAAAAACAAGAATCGAATCACCGACCGATATTGCTCTTTTTCCATTTTTCTAAGATCCGCGGATACGCCCGCTTCCACACGCGGTCAAAACAAAACTACGAGTCCGATTCGGCTGAAATTTCGACAGTAGCCGTCTACGAGAATGTACTACACGATAGTAAATTTCTCTTGCGATAGTGGCGCCATCGGGCGGTGAGGCTAAGTACTTATCGGACCGCCCTCGTATGCATATATGTGTGTATAAAACACATAAACATATATATTTTAAAGCGATTATTAAGGGAGGAAAAAATTATAATTATAATAAAACACGAGGGTACGCTCCAGCTGACATCTTATGTAGCGACGGGCCTGAGCGATCCGCGATCGTCGCCTCGGCCGCTGAACGCGGAGCGGTGGAAGGTGAACGGTGGGTGTCATCGCTTGAAATCCGGCCAAAAAGGGCACTTAATCTCCAGCTCTGAATTACAACATAATGAGAAGAATGACATAAAAAAAGTATAATTAAAGGATTATTGCAACAGATTTCCACATCACCTGTGAGGTACTATTGCTGATGCGTTTTTTTTTAAGTGGTTTCCGCAGTAGGCCTATTCCACTAAAAAATGAAGAATTACGATAGAAAGTATGGCTCGGCAGGAAAACTAGATAAAAAGAAGTAAATGATCATTTGTGAACAAGTAAACTAGGATTTCCTGGGTCGTTTAGGCTGTACTATGGATGATATATCCAAAGACATTTTAGAAGAACTAGCTCGCATCAAGGAAGAAAGGGAAGTATCATTTAAAGAAGAACGTTTATCTGTTTTCGTCAATTTCATTCTGGAGAAGGAGCATTCACATAAATATGTGAATCCAAACAAAGAAAAAATTCGAAGACCAAAATCTCGAAAACGTGGATAAGAAGAAGAATCTAAAGTTTTAAAAAACTCGGCCTCCTTTTCTAATCGGAATTTCAAAGAAATATCGCATTGCAAATCGCACAATTCTTCCTGAAGAAATGGACTTTGTTCCTCGATTTACGCGATAAGAGGATTGCTGAAGAGCATCAAATCTCGTCTTAAACTATCAAAATCACAGAAACGCATAAAAATAACGTGTCAAAATAACACTCGGATTTGCGTTGTATCGCGATTATACCTGGGAATCAATTTTATGCCGAGTATCGTTGGTGCACCATTGACAACGATGGTCCTCTTTTCGCAATTGTACGATACAGATCTTTCAGTTTCTTCTGTCGTTAATATACCACTGACAAGAATTACGATATAGGATAACAATTTATGCATGATATATGGTAAATATGTTTGGTCCATGATACAGCTTGCAAATGAAATATGAACGATACAGAGAAATATTAACTGAAAATATTAACACTGAATCTAATTCATCAAGGTTTATGGTTAACTTAAACAAAATTGTGCTATTCTCAATCAAAATTTCTTAAACGTTCTCTCTCTCTCTCTCTCTTTCTCTTTCTCTCTCTCTCTTTCTCTCTCTCTTTTTCTCTTTCTCTCTCTCATTTCGTCAGAAAATTGGTTCATTCAACCAAACATATTTTCCGCGTAGACTTGAATAAAACGATAGGACACGATGAGTCTCTACGCGAAATCTATCATACTCTAACAATTAAATATTCTCCTAACGATTGAGTACAATAGAGTACGATGAAAAGTGTTCATCGTACTCTATCTTTACGCGATATCATTTCTTTCGAATCCGATGCAGCAAAACGATAGATTGCGATAGAAAACGATGAGAATCTCTGTAGATCTCATCGCTCTCTATCGCTTTCTCCTTTTCGGTGTTTTCCTTGATCAAAAAACTTTTGAATCTTGAACTTTAAAATTCAATATGAGCTATCTGTGGTACCTCATAAAATAATCTCATAATTGTAATCGCGAATATTCAGCGGCCATATCGGCGCGAGCTTAGACGCGGTGCGGCGGGATGTAGGAGCGGCGAGGTAAGGACATAAACATTGGCGCGTCGTCCTTCCTCTCGCCGCGCGCTGGCAACAGTTCCTTTGTCGACTGGGCAGTGCTCTTTAGCCTGAGCGGCTAGATGCTCCTCCCATAACGTCTCGACGTGCACTCATTCCTCAGATTTCTGTCATTAATAACTAGATAATTATTGCGAATCTCACAAAACGGTATGGGACTTTTATATTTGTCCTAACCCGCCCTATGTCTCCACGAGCTCTGCCAGATTAGTTATAAGACACCCTGTATATATATATACAGGGTGTTTGATAGCTGATCATGCAGACGAAAGTTGGAGATAGATTGGCTGTAGCCGAGAAGAAAAGTCATGTACCATAATGTCAAATTGGCAATAGTTATCGAGTTATTAATTAAAACATGTGAGCCAACGAGCGCGTAGAGAGCGGAGGGCGGCCGCAGTAAGCACGTAAACATTTGATATAGGCGGAGTCAGCGAATGGCGATAGGTGAGCGCGCACGGCGAGGGGCAACGTAAACGACAAGAGGCGAGCGCGCGCGACGAGGAGCGAGCGAGCTATAAGGAAAAAGCTATAAAGAAAAAGCTCGCTCGCTCCTCGTCGCGCGCGATCGCCACTTGTCGCTTCCGTTGCCCCTCGCCGCGCGCGCTTGCCTATCGTCACTCGCTGACTCCGCCTGTATCAAATGTCTACGTGCTTACTGCGGCCGCCCTCCGCTCTCTACGCGCTCGTTGGCTCACATGTTTTAATTAATAACTCGGTAACTATTGCCAATTTGACATTATGGTACATGACTTTTCTTCTCGGCTACACCCAATCTATCTCCAACTTTCGTCTGCATGATCAGCTATCAAACACCCTGTATATATATATATTTCAAAGAAATATCGCATTGCAAATCGCATAATTCTTCTTGAAGGAATGGACTTTGTTCCTCGATTTACGCGATAAGAGGATTGCTGAAGAGCATCAAATCTCGTCTTAAACTATCAAAATCACAGAAACGCATAAAAATAACGTGTCAAAATACACACATACATACATACATATATACATATATACGAGGGCGGTCCGATAAGTACTTAGCCTCACCGCCCGATGGCGCCACTATCGCAAGAGAAATTTACTATCGTGTAGTACATTCTCGTAGACAGCTACTGTCGAAATTTCAGCCGAATCGGACTCGTAGTTTTGTTTTGACCGCGTGTGGAAGCGGGCGTGTCCGCGGATTTTAGAAAAATGGAAAAAGAGCAATGTCGGTCGGTGATTCGATTCTTATTTTTGGAAGGGAAATCGCGCAGCGAAATCAAAGAGCGTTTGGATGCTGTGTACGGTGACTCTTCTCCTTCGATGGCGACCGTCAAAAATTGGTTTAACGAGTTTCAACGTGGTCGCACGTCGGTTTTTGATGAGCCACGCCCAGGTGCCCCTAAAACGGCTACCACGGAGGGTAACATGACAAAAATCCACGATCTCGTATTGGCAGACCGCCGATTGAAGGTGCGCGAGATAGCTGAGACAGTAGACATCTCAAAAGACCGCGTGGGTCATATCCTGCTTAAACTTTTGGGCATGAGAAAGCTGTCGGCGCGATGGGTGCCGCGTTTGCTCACTCCGGACAACAAGCACAACCGTGAGACCACTTCAGAGCAGTGTTTGACGCTGTTTAAGCGCAATCCGAAGGAGTTTGTGCGTCGTTTCGTGACTGTCGACGAAACATGGATCCACTGGTACACACCAGAGACCAAGGAACAGTCGAAACAGTGGACTTCACCCGGCGAACGTGCTCCGAAGAAGGCGAAGACTGTCCTATCGGCCGGAAAGGTGATGGCCACCGTTTTCTGGGATTCACAAGGTGTGATCTACATCGACTACCTGGAGAAGGGCAAAACGGTCACAGGGCTGTACTATGCCGAATTATTGGGCCGATTCGACGCCGAATTGCAGAAAAAACGGACCCATTTGGCGAAGAAAAAAGTGCTCTTCCACCATGACAACGCACCGGCTCACACCTCCGCCCTCGCCACGGTCAAATTGGTCGAATTGGGCTACGAACTGCTGCCCCATCCACCGTATTCTCCAGATTTGGCCCCGTGCGACTTCTTTTTGTTTCCAAACTTGAAAAAGTCACTCGCTGGGCAGAAATTTGAGTCGAATGAGGAGGTCATCGCCGCCACGGAGGCCTACTTTGTAGACCTCGAGAAAACGTATTTTTCAGACAAGTTAAAGAAGTTGGAGCATCGCTGGGTCAAGTGTATCGAGCTAAAAGGAGACTATGTTGAGAAATAAGTCGCCACTTTTCCAAAATTTTCATTTTTCTTTTGTAGGCTAAGTACTTATCGGACCACCCTTATATATAGAAGTTTCTCTCTCTCCGGCCAAAATTTTGCTGACGAATTTCCCTTGTGACTCAAATGTTGTAACCGTCCAATTTCTAACGTTATAATGATCGCCTTAGTACTATAGTTACACTTTTAAATCCTTCAAATTTTTATTTTGTTTTCAGCTTCTACATTTCTGCGATAGTAACTCAATGTTTAGGAGAAATTTATAATTTGTCATTTATGACATAAATATGCTAAATTGTATAAATACAGTTATTTATCTCTCTTGTGATTATAATCACGATAAGATCAGTTATTTGCCATGCTATATTCAACTCAAATTTTCGAATGGGAAAGATCAAAGAACACTTATCAATCCGAAGGTTCGAAAAAAGACCATGATCGTAAAAATTTCCTCTCTTCTAGATAAACGTTTTTCTCGAATTGTTCGTCGCTTATAACGTCACTGCAGTTACAATCACTAGTTAGAATATCGATAATTCATTTCTCTATTTTAGACTTTTATACTTTTAAACTCTTAATAATTGCTTAATGTAGTTATATCATATATAACTAAGGCCGGGGTTACGATGAACTTCACGTCCCGTCGCGTCCCATTACGTGAAATTCATTGTAATCCCGGCCTTACAGTTATATTATTCACGACTTACAAGTTTTTTAATAGACTTACAGCACGAAGTCGTAAACTACGTGAATTGCGTGAACTAAGATATCGAGGAAAAGTAATTACTACAACGTAAACGAATAATGAAATGCATCAACAGACGAAACATTCAAGTAATTACAACATTATGTAATGATGGATTATGTAATCATACAGAAATTATGGATCATACATAATTGTATAATTTATGTTGGACTATAAAAATATAAAAATACTAAAAATAAATTATTAATACTTTACAGATCACAATCAATAGTATTGTAAAGGCAAATCAAAGCATACATATGCTGTGCTTTTGTAACATCTCAAATCATTATTAAATCATAGCGGTGTGTTTATCACAATGTACTCTTTCATTATAATGCTGTACTCTTTCTCGTTATGATGTATGCTTTAATAATACTTAGAACAATATAAAATCATGATATATTACAGCAGATAGAACATTATATCATTGTAATATAGCGCATTTCAATAATATTTGAGATATTATTAAATTAGGATATATTATAACGGTATTATAACGATATATTTAATATTAAAATTGCTTTATAAATATACACACATAAATTATTTTTATTAAGATTTGTTAAGTTTATGATAATGGGAGGATATTGTTTTAAATATTAAATTCTTGCAAGATTTGATTTTACTTTTTTCAAAAACGCTAATTATTTAAATTTTCATTTAAAATACTTGTTTTATGTTTTTTATGGTTTCGAAGTTATTCCTTCAAAATAAGATGTATTAAATTATCTTCAAGTCAAGTGTTTTACTTTTTAGAAATAAATTTGGACATATATATTATATAAAAAAATACGTAAATCTTAATTTTTTATGTTCAACAACATATTTCAAGGAGGACAAAGTCAGAATTAGACAGTTGTGACCATTCCCTTGTAAGGTTTTAATTTCTCTCATTACTGTCGCATACATTATATGTCTAAAGACGTAGATTACAGACGGTGCGAAACAATAATTTATTAAAAAATGTTGAAGACAATAACTACCATTCTATTGATAAAAGTGATGGAATTGTTAAAAAAGTTGTATTTTTATTAATATAATAATATATTATATTATATTATATTACATATTATATTATATTATAACTATAATATAAATTTAAAGATATTAATGATGTTAATGCGTTCTATTTATATCATAATGTAGTAAGAGGGATTGTATTAGAAACCTAGAAGCGGTAAATGGCGTCAGGGTAGAGGGAGTGTAGAAGGAGTGTAGAGGGGAAGAGAGGAAAGAAGTAGTCGGTGGACGGGAGAGAAAGGAAGCTGCTCATGTGATCTAAGATTTGTATCAGCAAATAAACCTCGTTGAACGTTTTTATATGCCCAATTAAGTACCCGACTAAAATAAGTTTATTTTTATTTATTTTCACAAATATTATTGAATTTACAATGTTAACGAAAATAGAGATTAAGGCTTTATAACACAAAATAATCTTACGGATTATAAAGTTTATGATACTCGTATTATATTCAATAATAAATATTATATATTTGTATCATATTTTATAATAATTATTAATAACTTATATATAATATCTAAATTAAATATCAATAATGAATAAAAATTGCTAGGAGTATAGACAAGATGTTACATATAGATACTTCTACTATTGAATAAATATTTTCTCAAAACTTTTCATTATTAAAGTTTAAAAATGAGTCAAAACATTTGATACACGTTCACAAGTTTTTTATGTTTGTACATAAAATATTATTTCTAATAGCTTTTTTACTTCTAACTGATGCAATATTTTATATTGATGCATATTAGTGCAATACTGTTATTTTTGCAAAAATTATTGGCGCATGATCTAATTTCGCGATATGATTCTTTTTGTAAAAAATATAAGTTTAAACAACGATATTTTATTCTGATATCTTAATTTTACTTACAAGTATATTAGATGCTTCTTTTCTTTACTTTTACGTCTTTTTAATTATTTGGTATATTCTGTCGATACGTCATCGAGCACGAAGCGTTTGGCCAATTCTAACAGTTGTTTTCTTGCGATCTTACCAGTATCCGTATGCGGAAGCTCGTCTAAAAACTGCACACCACTACGAAGATGCTTGTGATCCTCCAAATTGTTCGCCACTAATTTAATCAGTTCATCCGCTGTCACCTGCAAGGCAAACTTTATCAACTCTGTTTAAGAGATCTAAATCCGCAAACTATAATTTTTCATATAGCTCACCTTCTCTTATTTATACACTCGTTAAACTTTCTTATCTTCTCAATGAAATATGATCAATAAAAAGATTAAGAAGAAAAATTGCTGTTACACACAATCGCGTTACTTGCCCTACGCTTGCTTCCATTCGAGTGTATATCGATATAATGTTTCCCTCTGAAAGATATTAGTAATAGTAGTATAGGAACACGTAGCTCCTTACCGGGGACTTTCGTTACGAAAGCCAATGGATGTTCGTCGTCGATGTCGCTGTGCAAACGTACTACGGCTACCTCGCATACCGCTGGATGACTCTGTAAGATGTTTTCAATCTCGGTAGGAAACACGAAGCATCCTCGGACTTTGATTCACTTCCTTAATGCGATCACATATATATATTTCACCATCTTTGTCGTAATAACCGAGATCGCCGCTGTGTACCCAACCTGAGAAAAACATATGTAAATACATATTAATATTTATATTAAATGTTATATTAAATATTTATATTAAACATTCCATATCATCATACGCGTCATTACTATATGATTCAGAAAGTTTGTTATTACAGAGAAAAATTTTATTACATAAATTTCATTACATATATTAAAAGCAGTGACATTGATTTATTTACATCAATAAAAAATTTGAGAGAAATGTTCGTGTTGTCGATTTTTCTTTAAATTCATGTTAAGAATCACAAAACAGATATTATAAAATACAAGTTTTATATCTCATGCTAGCCTTAAATGCATTTTAATGCGCTCCGCTTCTGAGTTAATGATCAGGCAAAATGAAAATTACGAATGTATATCTGATTCCGATGTAAATAAGTAAAACCGGTTCGTGCAAAACGAACTGTCGTCGTTTCTCTCAACGCATAATCGCGCAAAAACACACCGTCTTTATCCAAAGTTTTTCTCGAGGCTTGAGGATTATTGTAATATCCTGTCATTATGTACGGCGACTTCCACAGCAGTTCGCCAACTTCATAGGGGCCCAGAGGTTCGGTATCAACAGCGATCACTTTCAATCGGCCGTTTCTCAGCACGTAGCCGCTGGAGCCTATCTTATCACCCTGTCTTTGGAGAGTGCAAACTCCGCCGACCTCACTCGTGCCTGCAATTATCGGCAATCCGTAATGAAAATCGATACAAGATATTAGAACCATCGCGTAAGAAACATTATTCACAACATCCGCATGCCTTACTTATTAAACATATGCGTGACTAATGTTTTCTCGTTCGCTTGAATATTTATATTCTTTAATTGTTATCTTGATATGTACTTATTTATCTTTGTATTTCAATTACAAATAATACGCATTTGGCCTTTTACTCTCACCGTAAGTGAATAAGACTTCTGTCTGCGGTAAGGCCTTGATCACTGCCTCGTGCAACTGTGGTCTCATGAATGCGCCGCCTATAATTAATTTTTTCAGCGAGGGCAATTGATACTTGTGGAAAAATCCGTTTTTTAACACTCCCACAGTCAGCGCAGATTACAATAATATCCATGCTACCTGCAAGTGATATTTCAATTTTTTCTTCTTTCCTTTTTATAAGCAGTTTCTATGAAACTCATTTGCAAACTTGTACATGTATATTTAATAACTGAATAAATTGAACTTTGCTATCGATACTTTGCTTGAAATGTAGCCGATAGTTTAATAAAAGAACTTAACTCGTGGGAATTAATAAATAATTTTTTTCGAACAGATAGCTGCGTTGCAAACTGCATCGCAAAGAAAGTGTCTGACAAGGGACATTCGGCAACGCGGAAATTCAAAAAAATCTGAAACTCTGCATAATTGTAGAGCAGATATACTTAATAACAAAACAATTTTTCGTTGGTGCCCAAAAACGGCTTTTGGGTTGGAAACAACCCCTTGAACAAAGTTGATTTTTGTCTTTCTAAGCGAATATTATCGAAACTATTAAAGATATGAAAAAATGTTTTAGACAAAAGTTTTATGGTTTTAAAAGTACTTTATTATGCTATATTTAGATTTTTTTAAAATGTAAAATTGTGTATAAAATACCCCCCCTCCTTCTCTTTTTTCAAATTGTTAAAATCAATTGTCCAACCAAAATAAAGCTTATTTTATGACAAATTCAACCATATATAATAACATTATGTTTGGAAAAGGCAATATTGAAAAAAAAATTAAACATGCTCTTATATGTATGCTACGCGTACCAAACTTAAGGATTCGCTATTTGACGATGGCATTTCTTTCTTCCTCAAATCTTCCTCATAATTGCAAACTGTAAAAGATAAGGAAGGAAGAAAATAGAAAATCTAAAAAAGCAATAAAGTTGATGTTAAGAAGTAAGTAGGAGAAAAATAGCATGATAAGGATACAGTCACTAATATTTAAAAATGTTATAAATTATAAAATTTCACGTAATAGACGTTTATTTTGCCAACATTGCGGCTACCTTTTTCATTAATTTAAACGACACGCGTAAATATAAATAAATATGTGTGTGTGTGTATGTGTGTTTTTGTACGTGCGCACGTGTGTGTACATCATGGCAACATGCAAAACACTTGTCACAAGTTTTATGACTGTGCGACCAAAATAGCACTCTTTATCAAGTACAGTGCAATCAAGGTTCATTATATTGACATATGTTATCTTCATTCATTTGCATATAAAAGCTGTCCATTTTGGAATACATTTCAGTGTTATTGAAGCAGTTATTGAAGCAGTACGTATATTATTATTGCTGTGAGAAATGTTTAATTAAAATATCCTTAAGATTTGTATCATAATGTCAGTAATAAATCCAGCTAATGTTATTAATTTGTTAATTGCGACATTTCATTTCACAAATATTGCAATAACTCCTGTTAATCATCAAGAGGTGGAACTCCATGATACAATTACTGATTTAATAAAGAGTGCTATACATCACGATATTACGATCGAACATGAGTGGGGACTTGATTTTGACGATCCATCAGAACCGCATGACGTACAATTTGTAGATGTGTACGATATTGATGCTGAAGAAGATAATTATGGAAATGAAGTTTGCACTGTGGATGATGAAGGTGGAAATGTAAACTTAAATTATAAGAAAAAGGCAATCGAATTTTGGAAGAGTGGAAAGAAAGGACATTTATCTCTTACTTCTGTACAACATCGTTTTAGAAAAGTAAAGTTTAATTAAAAAATAAGAAGAATAATATATAGTAAAATACTTGAGGCTTTTACGGTGTACAGTGACCGGCAGTGATTCGTTCCGCGACAGAGAGAACTCTATTTCCCCTCTCGCGGAACGCATTATTGTCGGTCATTGTACATACAGCTTTGACTATAAGTATAAAGCATCCCAAAAAATTTATTTAAATTGTGTAACAAAAATATACTGTATGAATATATGGAGAACATAATATAGTATACGAGTATATGGAAAAATAATATAATAAAAAAATATAATATAAGAATATGTGGAAAATAATATTTATTTTACAATATTTATTGTAATATAATATAATATTAATATAATATAAATTATAATATAAATATAATATACATAAATATAATATACACATTATATTATAAAATATTAATATAATATTTATTGTAAAGAGATTATATATTTACTATGAGTATATGCATTGATTTCTAGGAAAATACAATGAGTTAGAGATGCTTTATACTTATGACCAAAGCTGTAAATTATATAGTTAGAGTCGCGTTGTTTTTTATTTTAAGTTTTACAATTTGATGTTTCGTGAACATTTAATTCGTATATAACTTCTTTTATTTTTGAATTCGAATTGTTTAATATTGAGATTTGTTTTCTTCTAGGTAAAATCTATTCAACAATTGCACAGATGGCAAGAACATGTAATGCGTGGGGGTTCAAATACAGACAAACTTGTAGTTATTGCTGAATATGTTCTTATAAAATTCCAAGAAGCTGTTAATAGAGGACTTATTATTCATGATATAAATCTGCGAAAATGGGCACTAGAAGCAAAGGAACAAGTGGATTTTTCTTCATTTAAAGCAGGAAATTGGTGGATATGGAATTTTAAAAAGGCACATCGTATTACATCACGTAAAATAACTGCATTTAAAACGCGTCTTCTCATTTAACTGATCTAACTATACGTCAAAACGCTGAGGAATTTGTAAATACAGTAAAGCCACATATTAATGTAATCGGTGCTGAATCAACTTATAATGCGGACGAAAGTGGCTTTAATTTAGAAATACATGCAGGAAGAACATTAGCTAATGTAGGAGTGAAGACAGTTGGAGCTACTATCCAATCTTTATCTGCTATGACTCATAGCTACACCATTATGCCTATTATATCTGCAGATGGACATCTCCTTTCGCCTTTGTATATAGTATTAAAAGAATCTACTGGTGTTTCTGGACCACAAGTAGAACAAACTCTTTTTAGACCAGTGAATATTTACATTGCGGCTTCAAAATCAGGGAAATTGACAACTGAACATTTCAAAAATTGGTTCCAAGAAGTGTATCTACCAAACACTGGAGAGAAAAGTATACTACTGCTTGATTCATGGACAGGACATTGCCCGAACCAATTGGAAGAACTTGTACCAAAAGATAAACATGTAAATATTCTAACAATACCAAAAAAAACAACTGCTTTTATACAGCCATTAGATGTTTTTGGTTTCAGAATCTGGAAAAATTTTGTTCGAAGCTTTTCTGATAGTGTTATTATAAATAATTATGACATAAATTTACATTTACGTAATAACATAATAAAATTGCAATCTTTAACACACAATCAACTGTCTTCTCCAAGATTTCGAAATTTATTTAGATATAGCTGGTATAAAAGTGGTTATTTATCAACACGGCCTGAAAAATTTCATAATCCAATCGATTATTGTTATTTTAAAGAAGAAAAACGTATACCAAAATGTAGCATTTGTGATAAAATGGCTTTTATACGTTGTGCATGGTGCAAGCAATATTTTTGTTTTGAACATTTCTTTGAGCAATATCATTATTGCAATAATTATATAGAATAAATAATATTTTACTGTCCTCAATTCCTGTAAAATTTGTATATATTATAATCCATACCAAAATATAAGATATCTTTCACTCGAATATCTATATCGACTACTTAATTAATAAAACCTATATACTGAATGAAGCAAAACACATACACACAAATGTACACTGAATAAATTTATAAATTATATTTTTCATTATTAAATCCGTGTGTGTTCTCCTTTTTTCTTCATATCATTCATTTCCTTATTTGTTCTTTACAATTGAATTTAAAAGATTATCTATATTAGGGTTATATACACTCTCTCTGCGTCCTCCTTATCATGCTGTTCTTCTTCAACTTACTTCTTAACATCAACTTTATTCTTTTCTTAGATTACCTGTTTTTATTCCTTCCTTACCTTTTACAGTCAGTAATTATGAGGGAGAAAGAAATGCCATCGTCAAGCAGCGAACCCATAAGTTTGGTACGCGTAGCATATATATAAGAGCATTTTTAATTTTTTTTTCAATATTGCCTTTTCCAAACATAATGTTATTATATATGGTTGAATTTGTCATAAAATAAGCTTTATTTTGGTTGGACAATTGATTTTAACAATTTGAAAAAAGAGAAGGAGGGGGGGTATTTTATACACAATTTTACATTTTTAAAAAATCTAAATATAGCATAATAAAGTACTTTTAAAACCATAAAACTTTTGTCTAAAACATTTTTTCATATCTTTAATAGTTTCGATAATATTCGCTTAGAAAGACAAAAATCAACTTTGTTCAAGGGGTTGTTTCCACCCTTAAAACCGTTTTTGGGCACCAACGAAAAATTGTTTTGTTATTAGGTATATCTGCTCTACAATTATGCAGAGTTTCAGATTTTTTTGAATTTCCGCGTTGCCGAATGTCCCTTGTAAGTATAATTGTCATGTTCAAACCATTCAATTACATCATTTTGGGTCGCTATTCATCTTAATAAACCTGTAAAAGTTCAATCCGCACCGTTATATCCTATTATTAATAAATTTGTTAATTCAAACCGTGCCGTTATATCATTTTGTCATCTTTATTTTAATAAATCTGTTAATAGTTATTATCACCAATTAATTTCAAAATCACCCCACCTTCCAACAGTTAACTCATGGTCCTATCCCCGGTGAAGGGACTCGCGTCCTTGACCGAAAAACGGACCACTCGTCATACGTCGGTGTCCGAGTAAAGGGACCCGTCGGGTCCCTGACCCGTTCACTGGCACGCGGTTACGAACGAGGTTCGCCTTACTCGCGAACGGAAAGTTGCGCTCCTCTTCTAGGACGTAACAACATCGTCACTGGGGATGAAAAATGGATTTATTTTGACAAATCCAAACGTCGAAAAACTATTTGCAATCTCGGCCAACTCTCAACATCGACGCCAAAGCGGAATATCCACGGAAAGAAGGCAACGCTCTGTATCTGGTGGGATCAGAAGGGTGTGCCCTCATGTACCATGAGCTGTTAAAAAGTGGTCAAACAGTCACAGGGGACTCTACAGAGAACAAATGATCCGTTTGAGCTAAGCATTGCACGGAAAACGACGAGAATATGAAACGAGACAGCATAAAGTGATTTTGCTTCATGATAACGCTTGACCTCACGTCACAAAATCTGTCAAGGAGACGTTAGAAGCACTTCGTTGGCAAGTGTTACCCCATGCGTCTTATTCACCAGACTATGCCCCTTCCGACTACCACTTGTTTCGGTCTATGGCACACGCACTTGCTGAGAAATGCTTCAATTCTTATGAAAACGTCGAAAAATGGATCTCTGACTGGATAGCCTCCAAAGATGAGTAATTCTTTCGCCGCGGAATTCGCTTGCTGACCGAAAGATGGGAAAAAGTCATCGCTAATGATGAACAATATTTTGATTGATGGACTTTTTCATTTTGTTTCTTGAATAAAGCCATACGTTTTGCAAGAAAACGGACGGAACTTTCCGATTGACCTAATAGTATTATTGATCATGGCTGCATTGAACCCTATAACTTTTGTTTCAAACATTGTTTCACGTAAAGTATCTTTTTCTTGTCAGATTTGTTTCTTACATTATCGTATTATATAAATATCATTACATTAAATCTCTTCCGTTAGATGTTTCGCGAATATTTTAATTTACACGTTTTAAATTCAGATATTTAATTTGAATATCATAATAGGCCACTATGTATGTTACCAATATAATCTTTTATGATCAATATAATCTTTTATAATTTTTTTTTTATTTTATGATTCTTGCATCATCCACACATCTTACATCATCTGAATAATTTAAAATATATGTAATATTTTCAAATCATATTAAAATTTGAATATAATAATTATTCTTAAAGTGTGTAATTTATAATTACATTATGTCAATATACTGAAGTAATTATATAAGTATCCTACAATAATGTTGTTTCATCAGGTGAATCTCCGCGCAACTTGAATTTCTTTATTATAAAATTTGTTGAACGTTACAAACATACTTTTAATACTTTCCAAAAAGAATTGGTTAAGTCTAAGGAATTGTTCATGTTCCGTACGGCACGTGATGCCGTACGGAAAGTCGGTGCGAGTCAACGCTGCAGGGCGGGCGGCCTGATTTCCGGGGCGTTCTCGCTAGCGGCGGGGGACGCGGGTTCTCGCGAGCGAGCGCGCGGGACCCCCACTAGGTCCAACCACGGCCGCTACACGGCGCGACTCGCGATTCCGCTGCCCGCGGGCAAGATTCGACCGCCCGGATATATAACCAGGCGCGCGATGCCTGGTCCTTGCCTTGCCTTGTCTTCTGCCTGGCCAGTTTTAGGTAGCAAGTAGTGCTACGCGTTAGTGCATCGTGTACTGGTGATTACCGACGCGCTTTCTAGGCTTCCTAGGGCGATCGGTCTTTCGTTCAGATTCGAACCACTGCTCTATAGACTCTGCTGAGTTTGAAGGTGGCGCCGATACACCCTGCTGGGTTTTTGAGGCTAATGGTTCGAATCTCGTTGTGATCTCGGACTCACGGTGTTGCCGTGATCTTAGGAGCGACTCGACCGTCTCCTCGGAGCTTTCGAGCTCCCTTATTGCCCAAGTGTCCGTAGGGGGGCCTTGGCGGTTTTGGAGCGGCTCGGTCGCAGTCCTAGAGCGTTCGCGCTCCTTCGTCCAAGTGTCCATTGGGAACTTGGCTTTCTCGCAGGAGTGACTTGGTCGTCCTGCAAGCTCGGAGCTCCATTTCCACGCGTCCTCGGGACCGTGGCTGGCTATTGGCCGTTACGTCCGGAAGGGCAGGCCATCCGAACGACGGAGGTCGTTTCGTTACACGTCCTTGGCGTGCTTCGGGTGCCGCGCACCGTTGACGTCACGGACGTGTGTCCTGCGGGACTTGCGTAAGCGACGTTGTTTCGCTTGTATATAGCTACGTTTATGTTCTTCTGCGTCGTTCTTCTGCGTTATTCTCTTCTGCGTTACTACTGCGTTTCTTGCGTCCATTGCGTTTTACACTGCGTGTCACTTTACGTCGGCACGTGCGCGTGCTTCTTCTCTCTTGTTCTCGCCGCCGTCCCTGGGCATGGCCCAGTCGGCGCGCGACGTTGCTTGATCAACCGGGTCCGTGGTCGCCTTACGAGGCCTCGGCCTTTGATCAGGACGACCGGTCGGTCACCGAGCGGACTCGAGCGAGCCTAGACGCAGGCGGACGTTGCTCTGCGATCCCGTACTTCCAGCCAGCTCTCCGGAGCTATCATATGTTCGGGCTAGTTCCGAACAGTTCATGTATTGTGTTTCTGATGATTTTTGTTGGACTGATGTAGTTTGCTTCTTCTTATATATAATATCGATTAAGCAATATTTTACATTAATTTCATGAACATCAGTACCCTCTTCTGTGATATTAACTTGTATGTTATAACACTCATCAAAATTTCCTAGATGTCTTGTATGTCCGTAGAATATACCATCCGGATATTTTGTAGAAGAATCGAACACTGAAATAGAATTTAACAGAATATCGAAAGATATGTGTGAACATACACACACACACACACACACACACACATGTAGAATGCAAAATATATCAATATCAATTTAATAAGTAAAATGTTAGAAATTTTGACGTCAGGTTGGCAGTAGATACGGTCAGAATAATATGGCAAATCAATAATCATCTGTGTCTATATGAAAATCGTGTGCTGACATAGTGTGTTCTAATATAACTTGTTAGCAGATAGGCGAGATAGAAATCGAGCATGTTTGCAATACATTCCATTTAAATACTTTAAATGGAATACTTTAAATACTTTTAAATTACAGAATGTCAGATCCTGACTGAATTTCTGCCGTTAATGTGTCATACTTTACTAGCAGATGAGCATTGCTGATAAACATTTTGTTGCTAATTTGTTGACAAAATTTTTAGCAGACACAGCGTAATATCTGCTAGATTTCGCTATCGGGGAATACGATTTTTAAATTGTATTTTACAAAATATTTACGCATTAGTATTTCACGGTCTTATGTCAATAATATGCACAAGTTGAGTACTCGGGATACTAAAGTAAATTGATTTATTAGAACTTGTATGAATTAAATAAATTTTCATGTTTTAATTTAGTTTTAATATTGATATTGGTACTCTCCACACATTATTTTACAAACAAAGGTAATTGACGTATAGTTTAAAAAATAATACCAAAAATTAGAAATAGTACTATTGATCATGGCTACATTGAACCCTATAACTTTTGTTTCAAACATTGTTTCGCGTGAAGTATCTTTTTCTTGTCAGATTTGTTTCTTACATTATCGTATTATATAAATATCAATACATACATTTAATATCAAATACCATTGCATTTTTCTAGAGTTTTAATTTGCGAAACATATTATAATTTACATAAACTTACTTTGCGTAGCCCAAAGAGAACCTTTAAGTAGGTCATGCAAAAATCTCCGTGTATCTTCCTTGCATGGTCCAGCCGGCAAATATTCCGACATTGCAAAAATAATTGATGAAAAGGGCATGCCTTCTAATGCCCATTGTTTTGGAATTAAGTGATTTTGTTCAGTCAAAACATAGGAATATGTTATTTTCAATAACAGGACCACTATGGTATAGTAAACCACTCTTTGTGTACACATCGTGGAGGTAGAAGTCGTACCCCCTCATGGGCGCCACCTTGACGTGGTGGGGGTGCTTGTGTGCCTTAATGATGTACAGAGCTGTGCCGGCGGGGGTTTCGACCCCTGGCAGGTTCAACCATGCCGGAGAGATCTGTACTGAGAGGTCAGACTAAGAACGTCCTTATTCACTCTCGGAGGGGCAGCTGCTTCCGAGTTTCATAAGGGACCGGCGGACCGTACTGGTACGATCCAAAGGACCGTACAGCGCGGGCAGAACGGGCTCGTGAGCCGGGTGAAGGCAATCGTTCTAGGGGAAGGAAAACCCTGATTGCAAACCCGTACTTGTCAGGACGTATAGCCTAACACAATTGCGAGGGGCCAGGGTGCTTCGGCACTCTGGTACAGGGGGCACAGGCATCCCCGACAGACCCTAGCCTACCACACCGTAACCCTAGGTCATGTCTCTGGGGCCGGGGGTCTTGCCTTAATTGGCCGGACCGCGAGGCGGGTCCTCTATAAAACACCACGTAATCCTACGATTGAGGCATGCCACGCTTATGGGATAAATGGCAGGTGCGTGACCTGTCGTTAATGGTTCCTCACCCTGGGCACCTGGCGAACCCAGGGGACACGCTAGCCTTACCCCGGGTAATGCGAGGGCTCTACTCGGGGTCGACGCCCACTTCCCGCCGTTCTCGTGGGACTCAAAATGGATTTTCAGTTTAAAAAAAGACAAATTTCCGAGCTCTCGGGCTCTGAGCCCTTGGGCTCAACGATCCTAACGGACGGGCGTAGCAGCCCGTCCATGGATCGACCACCCCTCGTGGGTGATTTTTCAGTAGGGAGGGGGGGTTTGCAAGAGGTGGAGAGAATCCGCCAGGCGGAAGCCTCCTCCCCTGACCCCGGGGAGGATGAGCCGGTGGACTCCAGGGGGTTAGCCCCTGGAGTGCCACCCATAACTGAGGACCGACCACCGTCCTCAACACAGTACCTCCCTGACCGCGGGGATGGTGCAGTGAGCCCGCCGGTTAGGATAATGCGGGCGGCCACCCAACGAGGGGGGGATGTCCCAGGTGTCCGGGGGTAAAACCCCGCCACCTGGGACCAATAAACCAGGTCCTCTCTGCTTTAAGCAGAGTCAGAGGGCAAAGGAGGGGACCGCTGGGACAGCGGGGGCATCGGGACGGATCGCTGGCCCGGTTGTCCGCTCGGACATCCGACTCCCGCAGGGCAGCAGGGTGGAGATCCTGCGCCCCGTGAAGACCACACTGGGACCAGAGGTTGGGCCGAGCACCGGCAGGGACATTGGGAGAAAGAGGACGCGGGCCAACACCAGCGGCAGCTCCTCCGGAGAAACTCCCGCCCTGGAACCCGCAAGAAGGGGGCCGGGAAGACTACCCACCACCGGCGGGGTAAAAAAGAAAAAGGAAGCAGAGATGGAGAGGAAGAAGGAGGAGGAAAACAAGAGGCTAGAGGAGGATATCAGGATACTCCTCGACACGGGCATACTTAGGTCCCTTGAGGATAAGCGCCCGGTCAAGGAGGTTCATAGGGATAACGCCACCATCAACTTCTTGAGGGAGGCTGGAGTGGCCGAACTGGCCTTGGAAGTGGGCCGAGCGCTGGGTGCGGTTCGGCTAGTCTCACGAAGGTCCCGAACTTTGAAAGGGACCTTCGTGGGACTGCTGAACCGTGCAGTGGCCACTTCCGAGGCCGTTATGGCCACCCTACTGGCGAGGACGGCTGAGCGCGATAGTAGGGGGGAGGAAGCCTCGGAGACGAGGAAAGAGGCGGAGGAGCTCCGGTTTGAGCTCCGCAAATTAAGGGTGGAGAATAGGAGGCTGAGGGAGGAACTGGAGGCCATAAAGGCCTCCATCTCCTCGGCCCCTGTTCTGCCTCCCTCCTTGCTACCCAGAGGGAGGAAGCTCTCCTACGCGGAAGCAGCGGGGGGATCAACGACGACTACATCCACATCGGCGGAGGAAGAAGAGGAGAAGGGCAGGAGGGAGGAGAAGAGGAGGAAGAAGAAGAAGAGGAGAAGGGTAACCGGTCCTACCTACTGAGTATCAGTAGGAATTCACGAGGTGAATTCTCCTCGTGGATAGGTAGGTGAATCACCTACTTCGTGAATTCGCCGGGATTTACCCATGACTTTCTGCGTTTCGGATTGTCACAGATTATCCATTACTCACCGCCCATAACGGTTTTCCACAAGAAAGACTTTCGACGCTGCTTATTGAGAAGAGAAAGACATGCTGCCACTTGTTGATTTTTATTGGTTTCAGTGAGCTCATGCGGTTAGGCACCCATTTTCCTTCTTTCTGGATCTTTCTCATCTCATGTAGGCGCTTGGAAATCGTTTGCTGCGTTACTCCCAACTATTCTGCAAGCTCTTTTTGTGTTTGTGCCGAATTCTCAGCGAGCAGTTGTTCCAAATCATCATTATCGCACTTCGGAGGGCCTCCAGGGCGTTGTTTGTCGATTAGACTGAAATTACCGCTTTTAAACCGCTTAAACCAAAATGCGCACATATCGTACGATACAACATCTTCGCCGAGAAAGGAACAAATCGATTCGTACGCTCTTGCAGCATTTTCTCCTTGTTGGAATTTGTAAAGAATGCAGTGTCGGATATGCACCTTATCTGTTGCCATTTTTGACTGCACTGAACTGAATACCTTTGAAGGTTATGTTGGGCCTTTCACCAAACTATATGTTCTTTTTAATAGCTATATGTCAACATTGCATAATCACAAAAGAGCGGGAAATTCTATTCAATTTAAAATTGATTTCATAACTGCTTAAAATAATTTGGATTATTCATTTGTACATCTAATATTATTTCTTTCCTATTACTCTGTACTTAAGGGTCTACAGGAGCCATACTAGAGACCTCTCGAGGAGACTCGTGAACTAGGCAAAATTATATTGCAAATTATGAACAAAATACGAAGAGAATCACCTTATATGTGTAGGTTGCGTGAAAAGTTCGCGGAGCGAAACTGAAATAAAAGATACCTAATTCAAAAAATGATTTTATTCTTCAATATAGTCTTCATTAACATCAATACACTTGGCCCAATGGCTCTCCAATAATTTTATTCCAAGTGTGTTTCTGGAAGGTCTGCGAAATATGCCTCTACAGCTGCTATAGCATCTTCATTCGACAAAAAATGCTTTCCACGGAGGAATTGTTTCAGGTTTCGGAACAGATAGAAGTCGCTAGGTGCCAAATCTGGCGAATACGGTGGATGATCAAGCAATTTGTATTCCAATTCATTGAATTTAGACATTGACAAAACACTTGTGTGAGCAGGTGGTTGTCTTGGTGAAAAATAATTTGTTTGTGCTGCAAACCAGGTTTTTTCTCATGAATTTTTGCGTCCAATTGATCCAGAAGGTTACAATAATATTCAGTTAATTGTTTTACCTTTTTCAAAATAATCAATTAACAATATCCTTTTAGCATCCCAAAAAACTGATGCCAAAACCTTTTTCGCCGATCTTTCATGCTTTGTTTGCTTTGCAGCTGAACATTCAGCTTCAGTCCATTGTAAACGTTCCAGTTTCAATTTAGGATCATGGTGATAGATCCCAGTCTCATCCATAGTTATAAAACAACGCACAAAATCGGTTTTATTCCTCTTAAAACGATCCAAATGACGCTGAGAAATTTGCTTTCGAGCGAGTCTTTATTGAATTGTTAACGTATGCGGCACCACTTTTCCAAACACCTTTTTCCATTCCAACCATTTGTAATTCTTTATGCAAAATATGCCGTACCCGTTCATTTGAAATACCTATGATATGAGCAATTTCCCGCGTAGCCACACTTGGATCTTCAGAAACAATAATATGTATTTGCTCAATGATTTCTGGTGTTGATGCGCTTTTTGGACGTCCACTGCGTGGATCATCTTCAATGCTTGTACGACCACGTTGAAACTCAAGTGTCTATTTACAAACCATTGTTTTTGAAGGAGCAGATTCCCCTAACACATTTACCATCTCGGAATGAATTTACATTGCCTTTAAACCTTTTTTAACAAAGAACTCAATCACTGCACGCTGTTTCAAATTTTCCATTGCAAATAAATATACTGACACGTCAACTTCAATTGGCTTTTAAACACAGAAGGAATTGACAGATGAAAATGAAACTTAACCTAGGTTCATGTGAAGAGTGATTCTATATAACCGACTACAATTTATAATTCTACCGTTTATTTATAGATGCCGCTCCGCGAACTTTTCACGTAACCCGTATGATATTTGTAATCAGGAGAAACGTCCGCATGCTCATACAAAGCGCCTTTTTGGAAAAAAGGTTTAAATAAACATCGAATAAAAATGTTGAATGAAAGTGCATCCCGCGGTGCAGCACGAGCCTATATTTCCATTTATTACAATTTTTCAAGAACCTAAATGCAAAATCGGGCTCTATTCCTTTGTCTTCCGGTCTTCGTTATTATAAGTACTTTCATTGTGCAAAAGGATTTTTCAATCTGTAATAAGCTAATATAAAGATTAGTGTTTGAAACTCTCTCGTATCTTCGTTCCCTCGATCGCACGCTCATTAGGTTGCATTCACAATCAGTCGGAAGACGTTGTTATATTCCACACGTATGTCGTACATACCAATCACAACCTCACATGTAATATCTTAAATTAAATTAGTTATATATATACATATATATATATATATAATTTAATTTATAATTTATATGTACGTATGTATATATATATATATATATTAGCAGTATAAATAAGTTTCCGCCGTTTGACAAAAGATGGCCCCACCAGAAGGTTATATTGAAATTGTAAAACGATGTAAAACGCAATATCGTAAATTTGGACATCTGGTAACAACATAACCTTGAAGTATTAATGACTCCGTATCAGCATCACATAATTTTTCTCGTGCGAAAATGTCAAGTTTTGTGCCGAATAAGCGTCATTTGCGGGAACTTTGATTTACTTCTTTAATTTGAAGAAATCTGCAGCTGAGGCGCATCGATTGCTTGTAGAAGCATATATATATATATATATATATATATATATGGTGAGACTGCTTTAAGTGAGAGAAGTTGTCGTGAGTGGTTTCAAAAGTTTAAAAACGGTGAGTTTGACGTGGAAGATAAAGAACGTAGTGGAAGGCCGAAAGTGTATGAAGACACGGAATTGGAAGCATTATTGGAGGAAGATTCGTGCCAAACGCAAGAAGAACTTGCATTTACATTAGAAGTGACTCAACAAGCAATTTCACATCGTTTAAAATCGTTGGGAATGATTCAAAAACAAGGAAATTGGGTTCCATATGAACTGAAGCCGAGAGATGTTGAACGTCGATTTTGCACGTGTGAAATACTGCTTGCCAGGCATAAAAGAAAGGGTTCTTTTGCATCGTATAGTCACTGATGATGAAAAATGAATCCACTACGATAACCCAAAGAAGAGAAAATCATGGGGACCACCTTGGCCATGCTTCAACATCGACAGCCAAACCGAATATTCATGGAAAAGAACTCATGCTGTGTATTTGGTGGGTTCAGCTTGGTGTCGTGTATTATAAGTTGCTTAAACCGAGCGAAACTATTACTGGAGCTCTCTACCGAACACAATTAATGAGATTGAATACATGAGAGATTGAAACAATTGATGCAATTAATGATATTGATACAAACATATACTTTTATGTACTGAATGTTATTGACAGATGTCAAAACGAATTATTAAACTTCGTTTCGACATTACAGGTTAACGACAGTTCTAGCTATAGCTAGTTGCCGCTAAATGGACGGAACTTTCCTAATAGTATTATACCTAATAGTATTAACCTAATAGTATTTACCTAATAGAAGAATTTATCTAATAGTATTATACCTTTTTATCACCTTTTATTATATTTTAATCATACAAAACTAAAACACTATACTAGGTTCGCAACCAAATTTCCGGGTCCTTTACTTCTGCTGAACACAATAATATAATTCCTCATCTATGGAAATAAAAGCATTATATATATATTCATTCAATGAAAAATGGAAAATTTCAAGAGAAATACAAAAAATGGTTTATTCAAAGTATCGTCCCTCGCTAGCTACACATTTTTGCCATCTCTCTGGCAATACATGAATACCGTGACGATAAAACGACGCGTCTTTGGACCGAAACCATTCATCCAACCAATTTTGCACTTTTTCGAAATTGGCCAAGTATTACTCAGCCAAGCCATGCGTCGTCGACCGGAACAAGTGATAATCGGAAGGGACCAGGTCTGGCGAATACGGCGGCGGATGCAGTAGCAGATCCCATTTCAGCGTTTTGATAGTGTCCTGGACGATGAAAGTGCGATGGCACGGAGCGTTGTCGTGCTGCAATATCAACTCGTTCGTATCTCGTGTCCCATTCTGGCCATTTTTCGAGCAATGCATGGTTCCAATTGATCAGTTGTTGTCGGTAGCGATGCCCATTGACAGTTTCGCCCGGTTTCAGCAGCTCATAGTATACGATTCCTTTCTGGTCCCACCAAACGCAGAGCATTGTCTTCTTTCCGAAGCGATTTGGCCGTGCCGTCGATGTTGATGCTTCGCCAGGTGAAAGCCACGATTTTTTGCGTTTGGGATTCTCGAAATATGTCCACTTCTCATCGCCAGTAACAATTCGATGCAGGAAACTCTTTCTTTCATGCCACAAATGCAAAATTTCGGAAGTGGCTCTTCGATTTTCTATCTGTCTCTCAGTCAACTCATGCGGCACCCATTTTCCTTCTTTTTGAATTTACCCATGGCATGTAAACGTTTGGAAATACCTTGACGAGTCATGTTTAATGCCTCCGCAAGTTGATCTAGTGATTGCGTATCATTTTCATCCAGTAACGCTTGCAGATCGGCGTCCTTAATTGTTTTTGGTCTTCCAGAGCGCTCCTTGTCCTCAGTATCGAAATCGCCACTTCTGAAGCGTTTAAATCAATCTTCACAGGTAGTTTCCGATGGTGCATGTTCGCCGTAGGCCTCCTCAAGCAAACGACGTGCTTCAGCTGCACTTTTTTTCAAGTTCAAGCAGAAAAGCAAAGCTTCCCGCAAATGCTGTTTATTTGGCACAAAACTCGACATCTTCGTTGTTAGAAAAAATATTTTTCGTTGCGATATGTGTTGATATTACGACTGGTTATTGTTAATAATTTTATAGTTATAAATTTGCCATCGACGTTAAATGAATATGTATGTAATGCTATCATTTACATAGGTGGAAAATTATGTTATTGCGCTCATAAAAAATAAGCAACTGACCAAGTCGAGTGATATTTTTTTAACAAGATACTCATATCACTTAACTTGGTCTGCAGCTTACTTCTGCTGAACACAATAATATAATTCCTCACCTATGGAAATAATAGCATTATATATATATTCATTCAACGTCGATGACAAATTTATTAACATTAAAGAAATTACGGTTTATAACTTTTTTTTAACTTACACTCAAATTTAAAAATATTTTTCACTTAAAATATTATTAGACAATTAATACTCTCCTTTAATATGCTGTTTTACAAATTTTATGAAGCCTTTTGCCACTTTTCTTCACAATCACTATTTGTTTTCTTCATTTCTTCAATTATAACTCAAAGTTCAATTATAACTCAATTATAACTCCAAGACATTTGTCTTGGAGACTTTGAGTTATAATATCAGGTGTAATAAAAAGAAATCCATTATTTTTCCAATATATGGCTTTAGTTATCTGTATCTCGCGTTGTATAAGTCCGATCGGGTTCCACTAGATGGCGTTAGAAAGATGAGATTTCGTACTAAAAAACTTTTGTGACAGTTTTGTGATTAGTTGACTCAGTTTTGTTCGAGCGCGCGTCAAAGATGGACACTAGCAAAGAGAAAATACGCTATATTTTACAGTTTTTCTTCGATAAAGGCGAAAACGCAAGCCAGGCGGCTGAAAATGTGAATAGTGTTTATGGTCCTGATACTGTAACAGCCAACCACGCGCAATTTTGGTTTCGTCGATTCCGTTCCGGTAATTTCGATGTCAAAGATGCACCATGCACTGGAAGGCCAATTGTCGAAAATATCGATAAAATCATGGACATTGTCGAGTCCGACCGTCATGTAAGCACTGTTTCGATTGCCCAAGAGCTAAAGATTGCCCAAAAAACCGTTTGGAACCATTTGAATAAGGCTGGATACAAAAAGAAGCTCGATGTATGGGTGCCACACGAGTTAACGAAAAAAAACCTCATGGACCGAATTTCCATCTGCGAATCGCTGTTGAATCGCAACAAAATCGACCCATTTCTGAAGCGGTTGGTCACTGGTGATAAAAAGTGGATCACTTACGACAACGTTAAGCGAAAACGGTCGTGGTTGAATCGCGGTGAGCCGGCGGAAACGGTGGCCAAGCCAGGATTGACGGCCAGGAAGGTTTTGCTGTGTGTTTGGTGGGATTGGCAGGGAATTATCTACTATGAGCTGCTCCCCTACGGCAAAACTCTTAACTCGGAACTGTACTGTCAACAATTGGACCGTCTGAAGGAAGCAATCGCCCAGAAGCGGCCAGCTTTGGCCAATAGGAGAGGAATTGTGTTCCATCAGGACAACGCCAGGCCACACACATCGATAGTGACTCGCCAGAAGCTCCGGGAGCTTAGTTGGGAGGTTCTTATGCATCCACCTTATAGTCCGGACCTGGCACCAAGTGGTTACCATCTATTCCTGTCCATGGCGAACAATTTTGCTGGTGAAAAATTCGCTTCAAGAGAGGCTTGTGAAAATCGACTGTCTCAATTTTTTGCCAATAGGGACGAGGGCTTCTATGAGAGAGGCATAATGAAATTACCTTCAAAATGACAACAAGTTATCGAACAAAACGGCGCATATTTGACCTAAATCGGATAATTCTAACTATGGTAATTAAAACCTTCAATTTCATGCAAAAATAATGGATTTCTTTTTACTACACCTGATATTATACCTTTCATTCCCAATCCACATTTGATAAATATGCAATTCTTACGAATTCTGTCGTGTATGCACCATTATAACCAAAGTAGTAGGCTGACGTCAAATGACGTACTAATGATGTCTTAATGACGTCTCTAACGTCTCTGATGTCTCTAACGTCTCTGACGTCTCTGACGTCTCTGACGTCAGTCTGCTAGCGGGGAAGGCGCGGCTTTCAGATCAACGAAGATGTATGTTTGCATCAAGGCGGATTGTAAATTTGTGGACTTTAACAGTTGTACTGAGAAATCGCACACACCATTCTGGAGAATTTATCAGGTGCAGGTAACATTCTGCGTCGAAACGTACGCGCCGTATCGCGTGTACTTGCATTCGAGGACTGAACTAGGAACTGTGACGCAAGACAATGTCGTCTGGACAAACCCTGTTAAATATCCTCATATGTATTGACCAAAGTTTGTCTGTGAAGCATTCGCGCTCCGATTCTACGCAGAGTTTTGGATTTTGTTATTACTCACACATGCAATACGTACAAGCAACTTTGGCAAGGAAAAAGAGATGTACGTGTTACATCTTGCTTTTCACTACGTACTACACATTTCATAAGAACAAGTTGCACATGCATGCTTTCTGGCAACTGTAAATACGACAGTAATTGTTTTGTTTACATCTTTATAGATTATTGTTCTCATAGTTATTTTAATGTTAGTTGTTACTGTTTGCTGAACGCTTGCATGCAATTGCTTTAATTATTGCTTTCGCATCTTTTCCCTCACTCCTTCCCTAATTCCTTAGGAAATGTAGAACATTATCTAATGTTTCTCTATTAAAAGAGTCTTATTAGATAATTGTTTTACATTTCCTCCTGATGGAAGAAACCACCACCTTCCCGCGGTTTCCATCGAACAGTAATGTGGACTTGCAACCTTGCATTTTTAAAATTTATTGACACGCTTTCATGTCACTTCTTCTGCATAATGCATACTATCGCATTTATGAAAACAGTTTTCTTTACTGATTTTAGCATTATAACAATAAGACATGCAAATATCTCCTATTTTTTAGACTTCATTAAACGTGATCATAATAAAACATGCAAAAATATCTGCTATTTTTAAGGCTTGATTCCGTCCACGTTGCTGGTAAAGAGTGGCTATCCTCTTTTGTACATTGCAAACTGTAAAGTGCTATTAGCCTTAGTTTTCAACGGTGGATAATATCAGTTCATGGCGGAACTGATATTATCTCTTGAAGCAGCTGTAGCACTATGAAAGCAATAGTGCTAAGAGAAGTTTATGCAACGTGTAAATGTTTATCAAATGGCGTTGACGGCGTTAATTCGTTCTTGATGCGGATCCAAGTCGCGGACATGACAATCATCTATACGACTATGTTAACCTACTCATAATAAAAACCACCGTTGAAAACTAAGGCTAATAGCACTTTACAGTTTGCAATGTACAAAAGAGGATAGCCACTCTTTACCAGCAACGTGGACGGAATCAAGCCTTAAAAATAGCAGATATTTTTGCATGTTTTATTATGATCACGTTTAATGAAGTCTAAAAAATAGGAGATATTTGCATGTCTTATTGTTATAACGCTAAAATCAGTAAAGAAAACTGTTTTCATACATGCGATAGTATGCATTATGCAGAAGAAGTGACATTATCAGTTTATTCCATGAACATAACGATAAACGAACGGTTTAAAAGTTTCTTATAAAGACTTAGAACGTTCGTTAGGAAATTGCCAGTATGTTATTTTCGCTCCGGGCGACGTACCGGCACGTTATATTAAATTTTCGCCTTATATTTATTTCATATTTTGTCAAAAATCGTCGCTGCCGTAAAAAAGCCTATGTGCATGTTTTCTGATTGTAACATACTTGTGTCATTATATGTAGAATAAAATTGTGAATATACTATACATATAGTATATTGATGTAAACATCTTGATTTGATAAGAAAATTTACATAGGGGATCTTTTCACGGCAGCGATGATATATCATAATCGCGCTCACGACTCACGACTATCAGATCCACGCCGAGAAAGCCAAAATACACTCGGATGCGCGTTAACGCAGTTGAGTCGGGGCGAGAAGGACCGAGAAGAAGCGAAGATCATTCTCTTTCTTTTTCTCATTCTCTCTTTCTCTATTTCATTCTTTTCCTCTTTCTCGCTCGGCGAGGCTGGCGTGAGGCGACGAGGCTTCACATCGATAAGCGGAGCAGCAGCGTTGTGTGCGTGAAGGCGCATGGAAGGGACGCTTCCCCTCGCTGTGGTTGCGCGGGCACATTTTCGCAGCACTGATCGGAATGCACCCTTATTCGCAATAAAAAGTATTTGCAGCTTTTAATGGATTGCATGAATAGTTGTGTTGTATAACATCAATATAATATGAACGTAATTACTGTTATATAACGTGTTACATTACTGTTATATTATTATTATAATGTTATCTCTAGCTTATAACAAAACAGTGCAACAGATATAACACAGATATATAACACAATTATATTACAACTATGAAACCAAATTATATAACCTCAATATAACTAGAGTATAACATATGTTATATTACATGTTACTTCTATGTTATATAACAGTTATATTCTGTCTTTGCTGGGTTTATTGTTGCACTAACGCGTAATTTGTCCTATATATACAATATCTCTTTGAAGATAAGCCAAGACTGCCAATACTGTCGATCTAGCTGCTTATTTTCTCTCAGCATGCTAGGTGCGCACTCTATAAACACATACACACCATGTGCAAAATATAAATATTTTACGTATAATTACAGTGCTGGACAAAATAAATCATACACCTTTCAACTATTTGAATTTGTTAGTGTAACTATTCTTACAACAAGCAAATATATTATGAGATACAGGAAAATCAAAGCATTTTAAAGTATTTAAATAAAGGAAATGTGAAATAATAAAAATTGTGCTCAATTTGTTTGCAAATAATTTATTACTCAATATTGGTGCGTTGTGCCCTGGACAAAATAAATCATACACTTATAGAAAAAAGTAGTCACGAACAAAGAACATTAATTCTAATGGTGCTTAGTACTTGGTGTTGCCGCCTTTAGTTTTTAATACTGCTTCCAGTCGGCGAGGCATACTCTCGACTAATTTTTTCATATATTCAGGATCAATATCCTCCCAAGCTTTCTGAAGTGCTGCATAGTACGATGTCTTGTCAGTTACGTTCGTTTTATCCACGTTCCTATCTAAATAAGCCCACAGATTTTCAATGGGGTTTAAGTCTGGTGATTGTGGCGGCCATTCGAGCAGTTTTATTTTATTAGATTTAAAAAAGGCAATAGTTTTTTTCGCTTTATGCTTCGGGTCATTATCTTGCTGGAAGATAAAGTTAGTTTCTAAATCTAATTTCAAAAGAGATTCTTCCAAATTCTCGCACAATATATCAATATATCTTTCTGCCGTCATAATACCTTCAATTCGAGCCAAATTACCGATACCAGACCATGCAAAGCATCCCCATACCATGATATTACCGCCTCCATGTTTTACAGTCTTCTGAACATTTATTTCTTTGAGACCCTCACCAGATTTTCGCCATACTCTAGACCGTCGTTTTTGTCCGAATAACTCAAACTTGCTCTCATCAGACCACAATACTGTTTTCCAAAAACTTAGAGGCATATTCGCATACTTCTTGGCAAACTCGAATCGCTTTTTCTTATTTATTTTATTGATGAAAGGACGTTTTGACGCGAACACACTTTTTAGTCCAGTTTCCCTAAGTCTACGACGCACAGTTCTACTGCTAACAGTCAGGTTCATCGATTCCACAATGTTTCGCGATGATAGCTTCGGATTTTGTTTTACCATTCGAACGATTCTGGTGTCATCACGAAAAGTTGTAGCCCGTTTTCGACCTTTTCCGGAATAGTTTGCCACAATCCCATGTGTTTCATATTTTTTCCAGATGTGCTGCACTGCTCCGACAGAAATCAAGTATTTATTAGCAATTTTTCTAAAAGAATTACCATTCTGTCGGTCGCGAATGACTAAATTTCGGATATCAAGAGAAATTTGCTTCTGTGACATTGTTCTTGGTTGTCACAATTATTACTGCTTCACCGAACACATAAACTCTAGTCATATATACAATGTAAACAAACAGTAGAATGACGAACAATAGCAGAACGATGAAATGTAAATATTGACAGTTTCCTACCATATATCATTTAGGTGTATGATTTATTTTGTCCAGGGCACAACGCACCAATATTGAGTAATAAATTATTTGCAAACAAATTGAGCACAATTTTTATTATTTCACATTTCCTTTATTTAAATACTTTAAAATGCTTTGATTTTCCTGTATCTCATAATATATTTGCTTGTTGTAAGAATAGTTACACTAACAAATTCAAATAGTTGAAAGGTGTATGATTTATTTTGTCCAGCACTGTATGTCATAAGCTAAATATACTGGGTGTAATACAGGTGTATACAGGGTGTAATAAAAAGTACTGGGACGGTGAAATATCATAAAATCTAAGCATTTTATTAGGTGTGCAACTAAGTTCCCGCTGTTTTTCAAGAGATGGCTCCAGTAGTAAGTGCTGGTCGATTGTGACATAACCAAAACGTCATGAACCAAGCTTAGACATATGGTAAACAAACCGCTTTGACATTAGTGATTTTGTTTTTGCGTCATATACTTTTGGTTGTGTGAAAATGTCTGATTTTGTGCCAAATAATCGTCATTTGCGGGAAGTGTTGCTTTTCTTCTTTCATTCGAAGAAAACGGCGGCTGAAGCGCATCGAAAACTCCAAAAAGTTTACGGAGATGCTGCTTTAAGTGAAACAACGTGCCGTGATTGGTTCCGTCGCTTCAAAGACGGTGATTTCGATGTTGACGACCGTTCGCGTGAAGGAAGGCCAAAAACCTTCGAAGACGCTGAATTGGAGGCATTGCTCGATGAGGATCCGTGCCAAACGCAAAAAGAGCTTGCTTCAGCATTAGGAATTACCCGCCAAGCCATTTCCAAGCGATTGCATGCGTTGGGAATGATTAAAAAACAAGGAACTTGGGTTCCTTATGATTTGAAGCCAAGAGACGTTGAGCGTCGTTTTTTCGCCTGTGAACAACTGCTCCAGCGGCAAAAAAGGAAGGGTTTTCTTCATCGCATCATTACGGGTGATGAAAAATGGATTCATTACAGCAACCCAAAGAGAACAAAATCATGGGGACTGCCCGGTCATGCTTCTACGTCGTCGGCTCGGCCGAATATTCACGCTGCGAAGGTTTTGCTGTGTATTTGGTGGGACCAGGGCGGTGTTATTTATCATGAGCTGTTGAAACCGAACGAAACCATCACTGGGGAACGGTATCGAACTCAATTGATGCGATTGAGCCGAGCACTGCGCGAAAAGCGGCCACAATACGAGCAGAGGCACGAAAAAGTGATTCTACAGCATGACAACGCTTGGCCTCACGTTGCCAAACCCGTTAAAACCTACTTAGAAACTACTTAGAAACGCTCAAATGGGAAGTCCTACCCTACCCGCCATATTCCCCAGATATTGCGCCGTCCGATTATTACTTGTTCCGTTCGATGGCACATGGTCTGTCTAATCAGCAGTTCCGCTCATATGAAGACATCTTAAAATGGCTTGATTCGTGGATAGCCTCAAAAGACGAACACTTCTACCGTGACGGTATTCGAGCTCTGCCAGAAAGATGGGAAAAAGTTGTCGCTAGCGATGGGCAATATTTTGAATGATTCATTTGTAACCATTTTTTCACAATAAAGTTGCATTTTCATCAATAAAACAGCGAGAACTTAGTTGCACACCTAATAATATTCCTTGAAGTTTTGGAAAATTATCCAATAATTTGGAATATTAAATTAAAAGAATATTCCAACAAATCCATGCGAGATGGGCAGATAGCCATGATGCACAGCAGTTTGAATTATGTCATTCCTCGACGCCATGATCCTTTTAACTGATCGTTTCCGCAAAATTCTCCTTAAAACACTAACGACTAAACGCTGTTTATCAGCATCGTGTAAATGCTCCAATGCTAGCAACTTTATCAGCCAGAAATTCGCTCTAGAAAATCGAGAAACTAGCGACAAAAGAAGCCAGGAGCTGTATTCCATACTCGCGTATCGATAGTTGTCGGTATCGTTAGCAGTATTGCGCAGCTTTTTTGTTATATGAAAAACCTGCGCAATGCCGCTAACGACACTGACAACTGTCGATATGTAGGTATGACACGCAGTCTAGATCATAGACATAGTATATCTAGACTACATGTTTGAGGAGTGGGGGTATAGCTCACGTAGAAAAGGATATACTCTGTTTTTACTGTTCGTTCTCTCTCGCACAATCTCCATGGAAGAGGTATAGGAAAGGAAGTTGCTATATAGCAACCACCGCCCCTATTCCCCTTCTATCGGGACTGTGCGAGAGAGAACGAACAGTAAAAACAGAGTGCTTCCTTTTCTACAAGAGTTATACCCCCACTCTTGAAATTTGGGAGAACGCGCAGTCTAGATATAATATGTCTATGGTCTAGATATACTATGTCTATGAATATAACCATACTGGAAGGAGCACTCCTTTGTTTTCGTGCAGTCAGAGCTGAGTGAAAGAGATATAATAGTTAAGCTGGAACCGTGTTATCCTTGTCTAACTAACTGCAGCGATCACGTGACTCGATATATTATCCAATCTGAAAACATTTGCCTTTTTCAAACGTTTTCCGCACACCTAAAATTTATTTGATCAAAGAAGATTTTTAATAAATAATAATTTTCGGAATCGAAATAAAACTGTATGTATATAGCAAAAAATGAAATTGCGTAATTGTGTATAGCAATATACAAATCTAATTTTGTGGACTATATATTTATTAAAATAATATACAATATATAAAAAGGCAGAAAAGATAAATTTACGTATTAAGTATATACACTCAAACGCAAAAACCCGGTACATTAAAAATTTGGGAAAGAATTACAAAATTTCAATTGATCATAACTTGGTAAATAATGAAGATACAAATATGCGCAGAAATGCAAAATGAAGCCTGAAACATCCTCTTTAAGAATATCTGAATGGCAATTATGCTCGGCCATTTTTTTCAAAATGGCGGATGATAAAGTGAGAGGATGCAAAATTGATAATCAAAGGTCCGTGTTTGCGATGGTGCATGGTGTGCATCAGGTATCGCAGCGTAATGAGACCAAATGCTCATGAAAGTATAGAGTGTTATCTTTAAAATGCTACTTTACCGAGCTCGATGTGATCATTTTTCACTGAGTTGTTCCAAATTTTGCTAAAAATGCGGTTTTCTTGTTAAATTTGCATAATTCAGTGAATAAGTATCGCATCAAGCTCTATAACGAAGTATTTTAAAGAAAACATTCTATACTTTTAGGTACTTTTCGTCCCATTGAGCTCCGACACTTACTTTGCTCCATGCGCCGTCGCACGCTCGAACCTTTTTTTAGCAACTTTTCATGTTCTCCTTTTTATCACCCGCCATTTTGAAAAAATATCGTTGCGCACAATTTCGATAGATCTTTCGAAAAGTACGGTTTCAAAGCTTTCAAACCGTTTTTGAAATTTGCTGCTAGGATATTTAGGTGTCGAGATATTCAATTTCGAATTTGCAACAAATGTCGATTCAGCGAGGCTTAAAGGGCTAAGAGGCTTTGCGGTTCGTTTAGCTCTTTCATAATTTCAATAGCTGTGTTCATGTTTCTCTATATAATAATTTACATAACCAGCACAATATATTCAATGATTTGCATTTATTATTTTGAAAGCCAGGGAAATGAAAGTAAAACTCAATTTAGGTTCTTCATTTTGCGTAATCGATATTACGTAATAAAGATGAATTGCGTTTTAAGATACCGCTGTCATTAGCTCAAATTATGGTTGTAAGTCTTCCCAATATAAACCGCATGGAGTTTTACTGGTAGGAAAAGTCCCATTGTATGTAGTGTGTGTGTGTGTGTGTGTGTGTGTGTGTTTGTATACCACAAGGATAAGGACCCCGTGGTTCGTCAACTCCACAGTATTTCAAGATTTCACACCCTCCTTGTGGTGTGTGCGTGTGCGTGTGCGTGTGCGTGTGCGTGTGCGTGTGCGTGTGCGTGTGCGTGTGCGTGTGCGTGTGCGTGTGCGTGTGCGTGTGCGTGTGCGTGTGTGTGTGTGGTGTTACAGCAGAGATAAGGACCCCGCAGTTCGTCACTCCTGCAGTAATTAATGACTCCAAACCCTCTCTGCTGTGTGTGTGGTGTGTGTGTACTAATAGTGGGTATGACTGCCTCGTGCGCGTATTACCTCATTCATATGATCAGGCATACTCCTTATTAGTCTTTTAATTTCATCCTGCGTAATTGTATTCCATTCGTTTTCGAGAATTATTCGCAGTTCTCGCAGTGACTGAGGAGCAGGTACGTGATTTCGTACTTTCCTGCCGAGATTGTCCCATAAGTGTTCGATTGGATTTAAATCTGGACTATTTGCTGGCCAATCGAGTCGATTTATGCCAACTTCATCGAAGAAATCAAGCACTCTTCTTGCAGTGTGTGGTCGAGCATTGTCTTGCATAAACAAGAAGTTCTCTCCGATGAAGGGTGCGTACGGAACAACATACGGAATGAGTATGTCTTCTACGTATACATCTGCGTTCATATTCTTGTTAAAAAAGTGCAGATCTGTATGAGCATTAGCTGAAATTCCTGCCCAAATCATTACAGAGCCTCCATTTTAGCTATGCCTCTCACTTACCGTACAGTCTGCAAATCGTTCTCCACCGCGACGATAAACTCGTTCTCGTCTATCTGGAGAATAGACACAAAAACGAGATTCATCGCTAAAGAGTACTTTGCTCCAGTCTGCGTAAGTCCAGTCTCTATGCTCAACTGCAAAATTGAGTCGAGCTACGCGATGGTGACATTTAAGCAAAGGTACAGCTGCTGGCCTGCGCGAAAGCAGATTTTGTTCCTTTAATCTTCTCCGAACGGTGTTAACGGATACATTAATGTTGCGGACATCCCTTAAATTGTTTCTAATTTGAACAGATGTTCGATGTCTCTTAACGAATTTGAAACAATAAATCGGTCATCATTATGATTGGTACATCGAGGACGTCCCGAACCAGGCCTTCTATGGAAAGAATTGGTTTGTAAGTACCTGGCATAAGCACGTTGCACAGTTGAGACACTGACAAATCAAGTGCCTGAGCAACGTACCTTCGACTTCTGCTATCTTCAATTAAAGCAATAACTTGAGCAGCCTTTTCAAGATTTATCGTCGCCATAATCGACGCAATAATTTCGATGCGAAACAATCAATTATGGTTTAAATTGATGAAGTTGCACGAAGCAACGCGCCTCGAAAGGAAAAGATCACGGAAAAAGAAAAGTCGCACGAGGCAGCGCTTATCGGAGTGAACACGTTCGGAAAAGGAAAATTGTTTGTCTTTGTTTATTGTCTTGGCACATACATTTAAGAAAAATCCAGTCAAGCCAGGCGTTAAAGCCCGGCGCACCGACAGAATCTCAGTCAAGCCAGAACGTAAGCCCGGCGTACTGACAAACTCGCGAAGTCCAGCGTACAAGAGATAGTGCCACTATCGGCGGTGGACCGTACGAAGGCCAAAAGCTGTACGAAGGCAATCTCTGATCGTCTCCGCGGGCACTCTTATATGCCCTGGGCAGCTCGAACTCGCGTGCGAGCCGAAGGGCTCGCGCGCGCGACAACCCAGATCGCCGCGTCGCGGCGGCTCCGTGGACTAGGAGCGCCAGGGAATTTCGACGTTCAGGTGGCGTCCAGCGACTCGGCATCCCGCGCGCCGGGTCACCGCGAACTCAGGCGCGATCCTGAACAGCATATTTAAGCTGTGTACCATAATGGCCAATCGTACGGAGAAGGTAGAGAGCTAGGGACAGCTTCGCGAACTAAAGTGTATACCACAGTGATCATGCGTAACTGAAAGGTAAAGAATGATAACTTTTGATAAAAATTAAATTTCCAATTCGCAAAATTGTGTAAATTATTGTATAGAGAATAATGAACGTGGCTATTGAAATTATGAAAGAGCCAAACGAACCGCAGAACCTCTTAGCCCTTTAAGCCTCGCTGAATCGACATTTGTTGCAAATTCGAAATTGAATATCTCGACACCTAAATATCCTAGCAGCAAATTTCAAAAACGGTTTGAAAGCTTTGAAACCGTACTTTTCGAAAGATCTATCGAAATTATGCGCAACGATATTTTTTCAAAATGGGTGATAAAAAGGAGAACATGAAAAGTTGCTAAAAAAAGGTTCGAGCGTGCGACGGCGCATGGAGCAAAGTAAGTGTCGGAGCTCAATGGGACGAAAAGTACCTAAAAGTATAGAATGTTTTCTTTAAAATACTTCGTTATAGAGCTTGATGCGATACTTATTCACTGAATTATGCAAATTTAACAAGAAAACCGCATTTTTAGCAAAATTTGGAACAACTCAGTGAAAAATGATCACATCGAGCTCGGTAAAGTAGCATTTTAAAGATAACACTCTATACTTTTATGTGCATTTGGTCCCATTACGCTGCGATACCTGATGCACACCATGCACCATCGCAAACACGGACCTTTGATTATCAATTTTGCATCCTCTCACTTTATCATCCGCCATTTTGAAAAAAATGGCCGAGCATAATTGCCATTCAGATATTCTTAAAGAGGATGTTTCAGGCTTCATTTTGCATTTCTGCGCATATTTGTATCTTCATTATTTACCAAGTTATGATCAATTGAAATTTTGTAATTCTTTCCCAAATTTTTAGTGTACCGAGTTTTTTGCGTTTGAGTGTATATAGGGTGCTAAATTTCAAACGTAACAGGTAAGAAATCTCAAAAACTATGAACGATATTAAAAAAAGGTAAAACACGTGTTCCATAATTTCAAAGGGGAAAGAGAATGGCATTATCAGTTTTTTATTTGGAAGGCATTTTCAGAGTTGGTTGAAGGTCAACTTAACTTTTTTAAGTCGGAAGCCCAATTTTTTATTATATCTTCTTTTTCTACCAATTAATTTGAACAACTTTTATCTGAAACATTTTTTTATTTGCCTAATATATTTTAGAAATGTTTGAGGAAAACTTGGTACTTTTTCAACATTAACTTACGATATATCGCTATCTATTAATCGACAGAAAAAATAGTATTACACTTTTTTACTTTATTTACTATCAAGAATATATTACTATAATAATGTCCTAACTTTTGTTAATGTAATAATTCTGAATTTTGCGAAGGTCTATAAGTTAACAAAAGTTAGGGCACTTTTATAATAATATATTCTTGATAGTAAATAAAGTAAAAAGTCTAATAATATTTTTTTTTCGACGAATAGTTAGCGAGATATCGTAAGTTAAACGTTGGAAAAGTTACCAAGTTTTCTTTAAATATTAAATATTTCAAAAAATATTAGGCAAATAAAAAATCTTTCAGACAAAAGTTGTTACAATTAATTGGTAGAAAAAGAAAATGTAATAAAAAATTAGGTTTTCTATTTAAAAACATTAAGTTGACCTTCAACTGACATTGAAAATGCCCTCCAAATAAAAAACTGATAATGCCATTCTGTTTCCCCTTCGAAATCATGTAACACATGTTTTAGCTTTTTTTAGCTTTTTTTTTTTTAATATCTTTCATAGTTTTTGAGATTTCTTATCTGTTACATTTGAAATTTAGCACCCTATATATGCAGGGTGTTTGATAACTGATCATGCAGACGAAAGTTGGAGATCGATTGGATGTAGCCGAGAAGAAAAGTCATGTACCATAATGTCAAATTGGCAATAGTTATCGAATTATTAATTAAAACATGTAAGCCAACGAGCGCGTAGAGAGCGGAGGGCGGCCGCAGTAAGCACGTAGACATTTGATACAGGCGGAGTCAGCGAGTGACGATAGGCAAGCGCGCGCGGCGAGGGGCAACGTAAGCGACAAGAGGCGGTCGTGCGTGACGAGGAGCGAGCGAGCTTTTTCTTTATAGCTTTTTCCTTATAGCTCGCTCGCTTCTCATCGTTCGCGCTCGCTCGCTCTTCGTCGCGCTCGCTCCCCTCTTGTCGCTTGCGCTCGCTCGCTCCTCGTCGCGCGCGTTCGCCTCTTATTGTTTACGTTGCCCCTCGCCGCGCGCGCTCGCCTACCGTCACTCGCTGACTCTGCCTCAATGTCTATCAAATGTCTATGTGCTTACTGCGGTCGCCCTCCGCTCTCTACGCGCTTGTTGGCTCACATGTTTTAATTAATAACTCGATAACTATTGCCAATTTGACATAATGGTACATGACTTTTCTTCTCGGCTACACCTAATCTATCTCCAACTTTCGTCTGCATGATCAGCTATCAAACACCCTGTATATTTACAAAATCGGTCCTGAAATATAAGAAATAAAAATAAATTCATTAATAAACTTCTAATATTACAACTTTAATGGTTCCTACAGTTACTTGTAGGAGTTAACAGTTAACAGTTACCTGTTGTTGTCCCGTACAGTCGCTTATAATATATATATGTGTTAATAATTAAAATCCTGCCTTATAGCGATGTTAGATATAATACAAGGAATACGGCCGAACAATTTGATGGTGAAATATTACGTTAACGAGGCAATATTTCTTATGTTCCAAAATTGTATTGTACGTGACATGCTGCAATGCCCGGTACAGTCTTTTATATACGATAAATGTTAGGCGGCCTGATTGCGAAATCTGGCTTTGTAGATACCTCGGGGATAGATCGAGGAATATGTTATAACAATTTGGTGCTGATATATGACAGCAACGCAGAAAAATATTTTTTTTTGTAACATGGTATTTCGCGGGACTCGCTGCAATGTTTCGTACGACACACGCTTTATTAATATTTGATAAATTTTTGACGGCCGGAATGCAAAATTTGGTAGGGACCTGGATAATAGTTCAAGGAATATTCCATGTCAATTTGGCGGTTATATATATCGCCGACGAGGCGGAATATCTCTTCTTATAAAATTGTATTCGCGTGATTCACCTTGACGCTTGATGCATCTTTCTTTATTTATAATAAAAGTTAGACGGCCTGATTGCAAAATCTGGCCTTGTGAGGATCTTGGGAATAGTTTTAGAGATATGCTATAACAATATGATGATGATATATTACATCAGCGAAGTAATATATCTCATTTTGTAAAATGGTATTGTACGTGATCCGCTCCGACGCTTCATACATCTTTATTCATTTATGATACATTTCTCACAGCCTCACTGCAAAATCTGGCTCTGTAGGTTCCTCGGGGATAGTTCAAAAAGGATGCTATAACAATTTGGCGGTGAAACATATCGTCAACGAGGTGAAATTTTGCATCTCCTACAATGATTTTTCAACTGATTCGCTCCAACGCCTGGTACGATGGGCGATTTATTTATAATATATATTATAAATTTTTGACGATTGGATTGCAAAATCCGGCTTTGTACCGATCTCGGGAATAGTACGAAGAAGATGCTGCAAGAATTTGGTAATAATACATATCGTCAAAGAGACGAAATATTACATCTCGTGAAATGATATTTCGAGTGACTCGCAGCGACGCTTGGTACAGCGAACACTTTATTAATGTATGATAAATTTTGACGGCGGGATTGCAAAATCTGGCTCTGTAGGGTTATCGGGGATAGTTTAAGGGAGATACCATAATAATTTGGCGGTTATATATATTGTCAACGAGGCAATATATCTGTTCTTGTAAAATCGTATTCCGCCTGACTCGCTGCGATTTGGTACAGCTAACGCTTTATTTGTGTATAATAAATTGTTGACGGCCTGTTTGTAAAATATAACTCTGTAGAGGTCTCGGGAATAGTTGTAGGAAGATGGTATAATAAGTTCATGGTCATGTATTACGTCAATAAGGCAAAATATTACTTCTTGTAAAATGGTATTCCACCTGACTCGCTGCAACTCCTGGTACGGCTGATACTTTATTTATATATTATAAATTTTTGACAGCCGGATTGTAAAATCTGGCTGTGTAAGGTCCTCAGGGATAGTTCAAGGAAGATACTGTGACAGCTTAGCAATTATTCGTATCGTCAACGAGGCTAAATTTTGCATCTTGTAAAATAAATTTTGGAGTGATTCACTGCGATGCTTGGTACGGCGGACGCTTCATTAATTTTTCATAAATTTTGGACGGCCGGATTGCAAAATCTGGCTCTGTAGGAACCTCGATAATAGTTCACGGAATATTCCATATCAATTTGGCGGTTACATATATCGTCAACGAGACGGAATATCTCTTCTTGTGAAATTGTAATCGCGTGATCCGCCTTGATGCTTGGTGCATTTTTATTTATTTATAATTAAAGTTAGACGGCCTGATTGCGAAATCTAGTTTTGTAGAGACCTCGGAAATAGGTCGAGAAATATGTTATAACAATTTCGTGGTGATATATGACTACAACGAGGCAAAATATCTTTTCTTGTAACATGATATTTCGCGGAACTCGCTGCGATGTTTCGTACGACGCTGGCTTTATTAAAATATTATAAATTTTTGACGGCCGGATTGCAAAATCTGGCTCTGTAGGTTTCTCGGGGATAGTTCAAAGAAGATGTTATAACAATTTGGCGGTTAAATATATCGTCAACGAGGTGAAATTTTGCATCTTCTACAATATAATTTTTCGACTGATTCGTTTCAACGCCTGGTACGACGGACGTTTTATTTTTATATTATAAATTTTTGACCGGATTGCAAAGTCCGGCTTTGTACCGATCTCGGAAATAGTACGAAGAAGATGCTGCAACAATTTGGTAATACGTATCGTCAATGAGACGAAATATTGCATCTCGTAAAATGATATTTCGAGTGACTCACAGCGACACTTGATACGGCGCTTTATTAACGCTTTATTAATGTATGATAAATTTTTGACGGCCGGATTGGAAAATCTGGCTCTGTAGGGTTCTCGAGGATAGTTCGAGGAAGGGTACCATAACAATTCGGCGGTTATATACAAGGTGTCCCATTTAACCTGACAAATCGTAATATCTGGAAAACTGCATGTTGGATAAAAAAAGTGGGTAATGAAATTTGTTCGTCTCGAAGAGGGACATCTAATGATATCAAACTCGACCTTCCACCCCACTCCCGGGGGGTGGGGCTGGGAGGCAACTTTGAAATCTTAAACGGGAACCCCCATTTTTTATTGCAGATTCGGATTCTACGCCACAAAATACGTAAGTTTCGTCCGAAACTATTTTTTTATTCGTAATAGATGGCGCTGTAATCGCAAAAAATTAGATTTTCTGCAATTCTCCAGAAATGATCATTGGGATGAAAAATAAAAAAATATCTGTTCAATATTTTTAAAAATATTATTAAAAAACATAATAACAGTTATTCCCCCCATCCCCTCGGGGTAGGGTGGGTGGTAACGTTCAAATCTCAAATGAGAACCCATATTTTTCATTGCAGAATTAGATTTTACGTGAAGTTTTTATTGAAACAATTTTTTTCATTCGTGATAGATAGCGTTGAATTTTTCCGAGAAACTACTTTTAGAGTTACCCAGGAACAACGACGAGGACGTAGTAGCTTTCTGTTCCCTTCGGGGTGCTTGTTTTAGGGGGGAGTAACTGTTATTATGTTTTCTAAAAATATTTTTAAAAATATTGAACAGGTATTTTTTTATTTTTCAATCCAATGATCATTTCTGGAGAATTGCAGAAAATCTAATTTCTTGCGATTACAGCGCCATCTATCACGAATAAAAAAAAAAGTTTCGAACGAAACTTACGTACTTTGTGGCGTAGAATCCGAATCTGCAATAAAAAATGGGAGTTCCCATTTAAGTTTTCAAAGTTGCCCCCCCACCCCCACCCTCCCGGAGTGGGGTGGGAGGTCGAATTTGATATCATTGGATGTCCCCCTTCGGGACGAACAAATTTCATTACCCACTTTTTTGATCCGACATGTAGTTTTCTAGATATTACGATTTGTCAGGTTAAATGGGACACCCTGTATATTGTCAACGAGGCAATATATCAGTTCTTGTAATTTTGTATTCCGCCTGACTCGCTGCAATACTTGGTACAGCTGACGCTTTATTCGTGTATAATAAATTGTTGACAACTTAATTGTAAAATCTAACTCTATAGCGATCTCGGGAATAGTTATAGGAAGATGCTATAACAAGTTCATGGTCATATATTACGTCAACAAGGCAAAATGTTGCTTCTTGTAAAATGGTATTCCACCTGACTCGTTGCAACTTCTGGTAAGGCTGATGCTTTATATATTATAAATTTTTGACGTCCGGATTGTAAAATTTGGCTTTGTAGAATCCTCAGGGATAGTTCAAGGAAGATATGCTATAACAGTTTGGCAATTATACGTATCGTCAATGAGGCGATATTTTGCATCTCGTAAATAATTTTTCGAGTGATTCGCTGCGATGCTTGGTACGGCGTACACTTCATTTATTTCTCATAAATTATGGACGACTGGAATGCAAAATCTGGCTCTGTAGGGACCTTGATAATAGTTCAAGGAATATTCCATATCAATTTGGTGGTTACATATATCGTCAAAGTGGCAAAATAACTTATGTTTTAAAGTGGAAGGTGGAAGGTATTCATACACATACACACGGCAATATTTATGCACTGCTCATATGTATGCTAATACTAATGCATTGCTCGCGCGAGCGCAAGGCAGGAAAGTTAGGTCATATAGACTGCACCATAGTGCAGCTGGGCTACATTTTCCGTGTTATCTGCACCAAAGCATATTTTGCCACGCAGACATCATATTTGCTTATCAGACTTACATAGGACTTACATAGGACAGACTTACATCTTCCCTATATTAGTACGTAGGTCGAAACAGTGCCCGATTTTGCATTTACGTTCTTGAAAAATTATAATAAATGAAAATATAGGCTCGTGCTACATCACAGGATGCACTTTCATTCAAAATTTTTATTCGATTTTTATTTAAACCTTTTTTTCCAAAAAAGCGCTTTGTACGAGCATGCGGACGTTTCTCCTGATTACAAATATCATACGGATTGCGTGAAAAGTTCGCGGAGGGGCATCTATAAATAAACGGTAGAATTATAAATTGTAGTCGGTTATATAGAATCACTCTTCACATGAACCTAGGTTACGTTTCATTTCCATCTGTCAATTTTTTCTGTGTTTACAAGCCAATTGAAGTTGACGTGTCGAGGTATTTATTTGCAATGGAAAATTTGAAACAGCGTGCAGTGATTGAGTTCTTTATTAAAAAAGGTTTAAAGGCAATGAAAATTCATTCCGAGATGGTAAATGTGTTAGGGGAATCTGCTCCTTCAAAAACAATGGTTTGTAAATAGACACTTGAGTTTCTACGTGGTCGTACAAGCATTGAAGATGATCCAGTGGACGTCCAAAAAGCGCATTAACACCAGAAATCATTGAGCAAATACATATTATTGTTTCTGAAGATCCAAGTGTGGCTACGCGTGAAACTGCTCATACCATAGGCATTTCAGATGAACGGCATTTCAGATACGGCATATTTTGCATAAAGAATTACAAATGAAAAAGGTGTTTGGAAAAGTGGTGCCGCATACGTTAACAATTCAATAAAAACTCGCTCGAAAGCAAATTTCTCAGCGTCATTTGGATCGTTTTAAGAGGAATAAAACCGATTTTGTGCGTTGTTTTATAACTATGGATGAGACTGGGATCTATCACCATAATCCTAAATTGAAACTGGAACGTTTACAGTGAACTGAAGCTGGATGTTCAACTCCAAAGTAAACAAAGCATGAAAGATCGGCGAAAAAGGTTTTGGCATCAGTTTTTTGGGATGCTAAAAGGATTTTGTTAATTGATTATTTGGAAAAAGGTAAAACAATTAACTCTGAATATTATTGTAACCTTCTGGATCAATTGGACGCAAAAATTCATGAGAAAAGACCTGGTTTGCAGCACAAACAAATTATTTTTCACCAAGACAACGCACCTGCTCACACAAGTGTTTTGTCAATGTCTAAATTCAATGAATTGGAGTACAAATTGCTTGATCATCCACCGTATTCGCCAGATTTGGCACCTAGCGACTTCTATCTGTTCCGAAACCTGAAACAATTCCTCCATGGAAAGCATTTTTTGTCGAATGAAGATGCTATAGCAGCCGTAGAGGCATATTTCGCAGACCTTCCAGAAACACACTTGGAATAAAATTATTGGAGAGCCATTGGGCCAAGTGTATTGATGTTAATGAAGACTATATTGAAGAATAAAATAATTTTTTGAATTAGGTATCTTTTATTTCAGTTTCGCTCCGCGAACTTTTCACGCAACCTACACATATAAGGTGATTCTCTTCGTATTTTGTTCATAATTTGCAATATAATTTTGCCTAGTTCGCGAGTCTCCTCGAGAGGTCTCTAGTATGGCTCCTGTAGACCCTTAAGTACAGAGTAATAGGAAAGAAATAATATTAGATGTACAAATGAATAATCCAAATTATTTTAAGCAGTTATGAAATCAATTTTAAATTGAATAGAATTTCCCGCTCTTTTGTGATTATGCAATGTTGACATATAGCTATTAAAAAGAACATATAGTTTGGTGAAAGGCCCAACATAACCTTCAAAAGTATTCAGTTCAGTGCAGTCGAAAATGGCAACAGATAAGGTGCATATCCGACACTGCATTCTTTACAAATTCCAACAAGGAAAAAATGCTGCAAGAGCGTACGAATCGATTTGTTCCTTTCTCGGTGAAGATGTTGTATCGTACGATATGTGCGCATTTTGGTTTAAGCGGTTTAAAAGCGGTAATTTCAGTCTAATCGACAAACAACGCCCTGGAGGCCCTCCGAAGTGCGATAATGATGATTTGGAACAACTGTTCGCTGAGAATTCGGCACAAACACAAAAAGAGCTTGCAGAATAGTTGGGAGTAACGCAGCAAACGATTTCCAAGCGCCTACATGAGATGAGAAAGATTCAGAAAGAAGGAAAATGGGTGCCTAACCGTATGAGCTCACTGAAACCAATAAAAATCAACGAGTGGCAGCGTGTCTTTCTCTTCTCAATAAGCAGCGTCGAAAGTCTTTCTTGTGGAAAACCGTTATGGGCGGTGAGTAATGGATAATCTGTGACAATCCGAAACGCAGAAAGTCATGGGTAAATCCCGGCGAATCATCAATATCGGTTGCAAAACCCAATCGCTTCGGAAAGAAGGTTCTCCTCTGCATTTGGCGGGATCAAGGGCGTGCTTTATTATGAGTTGTTGGAACCGGGTAAAACAGTTACTGCGGACTGCTACAAACGTCAATTAATCTGCTCGAGTCAAGAATTGGAACGAAAACGCCCGTATTCTACTGGCAAAGGAGAACGTCCAGTGAAATTGTTGCATGACAACGCCAGGCCACACATTGCTTCCAATACAAAAGACACCATAATGAGTCTTGGCTGGGACGTCTTGCAGCACCCGATGCGGGCGTATTCACTAGACATTGCTCCATCCGATTATCACTTGTTCCGGTCGATGCAACACGCCTTATCCGATATGCACTTCCAATCAGTAGATGAGATCCAAAAATGGCTTGACGACTTCATCGTGTCCAAAGACGTAACACTTTTCCGAGATGGAATTCATCAGCTGCCTGAAAGATGACTTAAAGTTATAGAAAGCAACGGCGAATATTTTGATTGAACAATTTAATTTACTTTCTTTTAAAATAAACCTTGAATATAGCTGAAAAAATTGGATTATTCATTTGTACACTTAATACATGTATCTAGCCATCTACAATGTAGCGCTTGTAGCACGCTATTATTTCATCTCTTTTTCCTAAAAATGAAATCGTGAAAATATATAATATTTTTATACATAGGTGGATATATGACATTTAATATTCTTTTCTAGTCCTTATAAAATTCGTAAAGATAAAAGTTGAGTTAGAAGTTAATTAAAAAATTTGACATTTAAGTTAAATATAAATTTACTACTATAAAAACAGAGTATAAAATATAATAAAACTTTTGTGTAATATATTTTTTCTTTATATTTTCCAAGGTATTCGCTAAAAATAAAAACTTTTGTGTAAGTTATTTCTTCATATTCTTTATATTTTCCAAGATATTCATTAAAAATAAAAAAAAATTGTTATTTTCAAGAAGTTGTTTCGTTATATGCCGATTCAACTTTTTTACATTGAGTTACCAACGAACAGCGAAATGATCTGATTGGGATTCAGACTGCTTACTAATTGAATAATATTGCCTCGTCGCGCCCTTGAACTTTATACACGTCGCACCAGATAAAAATCAACATAAATGTGCACAACTGGATTTACATCCGGCTTCATTTCGCGCGTTCGCTTGATGCGAAAGATTATCGCGTCTCTTGATATAATTGTGTAATATCAAAATAACAGAGAAATATCGTTAGAATTGTCTTTCATTTGGTTACACTTTGGTTATATATCATAGAATGCAAAAGAAATATTGAACTCATTTGTTTTTGGCAGTGTATCTTAACGTTTATGAAATGTTTGTTATAAAAATTTAGGTGAAAATAGAACTCAACTTAGAGGAAACGCTGCGTCGTGTTAAGAACTGTACATTACAGGGATATAATAAAGAAATATACGATCAGAGACATAAGGAATCTCGTGTTTATAAAGTAGGCGATCGTGTCATGATAAAAAACGTTATTATTATCCTTTGTGTGAACAAACAATTATTACCAAAATATAGGGTGGGCCATCTGTTGGTTTCTTTATGAAGTGCGTGTTATTTCGATAGTTTGCAACACTGACGCGCTTGATATTGATTAGATATATAGTGTCAAACTTCCGCTTTAAGAAATGAATCGTTTTACGCTTGAACAACACTGGGAAATATTGAAAAATTATTTGCAAAGTGAGTGTTGTGTTGCAGAAACTGTGCGAAATTTGAAAATAATTTTTGGTCGAAATAAAGCCTCTTCAGCGGCTGGTGTAAGGAAATTCATAAAGAAAGTTCGTGAAACTGGCATGCTTGTGGATAACAAAAGCGTGCTCGTCCGATGTGCACAGACGAAAGAATTGCTACCGTTGCCCAAAGTGTGCATGAAAACCCGAAGATCTCAACTCGTCACAGAGCTCAACAACTGAACACTAGTCGCACTTCTCTGAGGAGAATATTGCATAAATACTTGGGATTATTCAAGGTGTAGCTCACTCAAGAGTTGAAACAAAATGACCATCTGCTTCGTTGTCGCTTCTCTGTGTGGGCTTTAAATGAGTTGGAAAATGACGTCGATTTTGGTCGCAAAATCATCTTTTCGGACGAAGCTCATTTTTATCTCGGAGATTATGTATTTTTTGTGACCGCAAACAAAACTGTATTTGGAGTTCCAAAAATCCACACGTAATCATTGAGAAGCCAATGCATCTTCAAAGAGTAACTTTTTAGTGTGAGTGTTGGAGTGATGGCATAATTGGTCCTTACTTCTTTGAAAATGAAGCAGGCAACAGCGTTACGGTAAACGGAGTGCACTACAGAGACATGATAACTGATTTTTTGTGGCCGCAATTGAACGATTTAGACTTGGACAGGATTTGGTTCCAGCAGGATGGCGCAACGTGCTACACCAGCCGTCAATCGATCGATCTTTTGCGCACTAAGTTCGGTAACCGTGTTATCAACCGTTTTGGAGACGTTAATTGGCCATCGCGCAGCTGCGATTTGACGCCGTTGGGCTTTTTTTTATGGGAAAATGTTAAAGACCGTTGTTACTCCAACGATCCACAAACAATTGACGCACTTAAGGAAAACATCCATCGAGCTATTCGCGAAATAGAGCCACAAACAATCGACAATGTACTACAAAATTGGGTTAACAGGATGGGCTACTGCCAAGCCACCCGCTGCAGTCATTTTAATGAGATTGTTTTCCATAAATAATCGGAAGATGTACTCTCTTCAATAAAGCAACAATCATTGAAAAATATTGAACGGTGTAGTTTTAATAACAATTTCAAAAAGAAATCAACAGATGGCTTACTCTGTAGAAGGGGCTTTATATGACTAGTCTTAGACTTAAGTCTTAGATAGATACTTATTAGGTGACATAAAGGGCTTTCAGTTAAATCAAAGACCTTTCTCTGGCATCGTAGGACCAGACAAGATAAAAATATTGAGTCTGAATCTGAGCCTAAATTAAATGATGACGATAATGGCCAAGACGATCATGAAGTCAAAATTCGAAAAAAACGATTTTCCAGCACCCGACGTCAAGAGTAAACATATGCTTTCTTCCTTGTTCCAACCGAGCCCTTTTTGTTCTGAATTGTTCTAGGCTTAAAAATTATAGTTCTTAAGTATGAATCTCGTACCACCATCCGTTCTCCCAAAATTCGGCAAAAATCGATTTTCCAGCACCCGAAGTCTAGAGTAAACACATGCTTTCTTTTTTGTTCCAATCGAGCTCTTTCTGATCTAAGCTGGTCTAGGTTTATGAAATAGCAAGAAACATAAAATATTTTTAAAACAGTCGTGCAAAGAGATTGATACTATTGCAATGTTATTGTGTTATTGTGTAATATAAAGCCAAAGAAATATGATATATCTTATCATATATATTCTTTATTATTATTTTATATATATAAATACTTTATATATACCATTATAAATAAATTTATATAAAAAATCTCATAATATTATATACCACTCTCTAACACATGTTGCGTGAATGTTTCTCATTATATACTTATCCTATTAGCCGTAAAAACGTGATTTGAATAATGCCAGACACAAGTGATTGATATTACACCATTATTGTTAAATCATCATTATAGGCAATAAAGTACATAGATCTCGATTCTTCCACTTCTCACCAGTCTTATGCAAATTCGCGCTTAGATGATTACCATTACCCTTTTCTTCTCTAAACATTAAAAAATCTCCTATTATTACTTACTTAAAGGGTTGTATTCATAGTCCGGTCTTATATTTAAGATCGTTTTAAGTTCATCTTCAGATGCTGAACGGATCATTTCACTGGCTACAGAATATTTGAACATGAACTTAAGACGGTCTTAAATATAAAATCTGACTATGAATATCGGCCAAAATCTAAGTTTCGTATAAAGTTTTCATTAAGGAAAAATCGTATTAGAATTCACTCACGAACATTTTACTTTAAAAACTCGCCGTTTCCAATTGCCTATATATACCGGGTGTTTTAGACCACACGGGTCAGCTAATTTTTTCGTAAATGCGATATTTTGAAGAAAAATGTTTCAGACTAAAGTTATAGGGCCTCAAAGAATCTATTTACTGATGCTATAAATTTGACCTTGGAATGAGCTTGAAAAGCCTAGTCAAGATCAACATAAAAATCTTAAATGGAAACTCAAATTTTTTACACCATCTTTTCTACCAACTAATTTGAATAACTTTTGTCTAAAACATTTTTCTCTAAAATGTCGCGTTTATGAAAAAATCAAGTAAACCGGGTGGTCTGAAACACCTGGAATATAAACACCCACGTTCTGGAAAATTGATTCTTTTCCGAATTTTTTTGGAAAAACGGATGACGATGCGAAATCTATATTCTAGAACCATATTTCATAAACCTAGACCAGCTTAGATCAGAAAGAGCTCGATTGGAACAAGAAAGAAAGCATGTGTTTACTCTAGACGTCGGGTGCTGGAAAATCGATTTGTTTCGAATTTTGGCAGAACGGATGATGGTACGAGATTCATACTTAAGAACTATAATTTTTAAGCCTCGAACAATTCAGAACAAAAAGGGCTCGGTTGGAACAAGGAAGAAAGCATATGTTTACTCTTGACGTCGGGTGCTGGAAAATCGATTTTTTCGAATTTGGCAGAACGGATGATGGTACGAGACTCATACTTAAGAACTATAATTTTTAAGCCTAGAACAATTCAGAACAAAAAGGGCTCGGTTGGAACAAGGAAGAAAGCATGTATTTACTCTTGACATCGGATGCTGGAAAGTCGATTTTTTTCGAATTTTGGCAGAACGGATGATGGTACGAGATTCATACTTAAGAACTATAATTTTTAAGCATGGAATAATTCAGAACAGAAAGGGCTCGGTTGGAACAAGAAAGATAGTATAAGTTTACTCTTGGTCCGGTAGATTGTCAAAAATTTTTTTTTCATATTTCGGACTTATAGTTCATCTTACGGACTTGTCCTTTTGGGACAATCTTTGGAACAACTAGAACAATCTATAGCGGTATCGAAATGTTCGATTTTCGAAAAAAGGGGTGCCAGCTCAAAAAATCATTTTTTTTGTTTTATTCGAAAACCGTTTGGAATGGAGCAATATCACTTTGGAACAATATAGTACAAAGTCAGAACAATCTGGAACAACTTTCAAAATTATAAATTTCGAAAAACGGGGTGCCAACTTCATACACCCACCACTGTCGCCTCCGTGACAGATTTCCTAACCTAAATTGTCCTCAACTTTAACAATTTATATTTTGCTCCACAAGGCAGAGCGACGATTTTTTCAAATAGAAAAGTTGTTTCTCTTGCAAAAACGCGTCGATTAAATATTTTTTCGTCGATATCGGAGGTGAGGAAGGTATTCTGTATAATTACCTAATTCATAATAAATTAAACAGTAACAATGTCACTACTCACTTACCATGTGGAGAATATCAATTAACGTAATTTAACCTCAATAACTTATAATAGACTATCAAATAATAATATGTTGTACAGAAAATAAATAATATATTCATACTTACTAGAGACAAGTCATACTTATTGGTCTTTTATCCATGTCGATAAATATGGTAAACTTTCGAACAAACTTTTAATAACTTATTTTTCGTATAAGCTTTTTCCCTGCACACGTATATTTACTAAGCTGTCGCGTTCAGTCGCGTTCGCATCATATTGATGCGAGCGCCGGCACATAGAGCGACAAAACAAAACAATGCCGGAGATTTCTCTTGAAATAATAAAAGAATAAGTCTCATCATTCTATAGTCATTTTGATGTCAACATGATGTGGGTTACATTTTTGTCATATAACATTATAATCATCATCTAAACAACTATTTATATCTTTTTTTGAAATGAGAAATGAAATTTAATCGCGTATAACGTTAATCAACCTGATGTCAATTTTTCAACAAATTAAATTATTTTTTTGACGCAATAACAACAAACAATGTTTTGATGTCATATTGATATCATTTTAACTAAGCTGTTTTCACTGGGTAGTTGTTATTATAATGTTGTCAACATTATATATGTATATCGCTGAACGTTTGATTTGTATATCGGATTGCTTAATATGAGTAATTATAGTGCTGCATTCAGTGATGTATTCTATTTCAATGTTATACAGCAAACATAACAACACATGCTGTGCATTAGTTTGCTTGAAATGTTTAATCACGCTTAGTTATCTAGATTATTATTCTTATATATTCTTTCTGTGTTTCTCTAGATTATTATTCCATAATTTATATTAAGCCTCTCGTCATATTTTAATCAACAATTGTTTATGATATTTTATATTTTCACATTACATGCTTACTTTTTCTTGTGGAGATAATAGAAACTGTATTTCTTTATTTCATGCATTTCATTTTATTTTTAATTCATCTTGATTCACCTTGATTTATTGATTTACATTTAAGATTGCAGTAATTATTGATCTCATACATATTGAACTCAGGAAATAGAATCTTCTATAAATAGCGGTGACACAGACACATTTATTACTGTTATTACATATGCAAATTTATTCATGTTCACGTTTTTATTTCAAGTAATATCTTGTGTCATCTCATACCATATCATTAAGATTCATTTGCTTAATCTTCTTATATAAAGAAAATTGCATAAGCAGTTATAATGCATAGTACAAATAAACAGAAATACCGCAAAATCTAACGATATCTACCTACTTGTACAGCGTAATACCTATAGTACGATGTTGCCATGTCGTTTTCTAAAAATTCAATCGTGACCACTTTTTAGTATCATGGATAACCTTTAGCGACAGATAAATTTGATATTATTCAATTTTTCTTTTTACAAATATTTAAAAATTTACAAAAGCTAATAAATGGAGAGGAGGTATTTAAAAAAATAATTCTATATTTCTTTTTTAAATTTTAGCAAATCGTTTTAAAGAGTATAAATTAATTTACAACTTTTGTGTAAAACATCTTTTCATGTACACTGTAGTTTAGAGAATAATTACAAACAATGAAAAAGTCTGTTTTTTAAGGATTGTTTCTATCTTTAACCGTTGAGCTATATCATTAAAAACATAAGGGTCTAATATTTTTTAATGCTCTATGACATATCCAAATTATAAAAATCGGTAAGCGATGGTTCCGATAGTTCCCTTGTAAGCTACAAACGTGATACACGAAAGTAAGATTTTCGACAATAAATCACTCATAGATTACACGTTGTGAGTGTTTTAAATTATATTATATATAATAATTTAAAGAAATAAAATAAAATGGAAAATGAAAAAAGATTGGATATTTTTACAAATAATTTGACACATATCATGTTCGCATAGCACATAGCATTCGTAAAGGTGACTACACTTTTGAATGTGGTTAAAAATTAAAGATGCCAAAGAGCATTTTCGTCATTTATTATTTTACTATATTGATTTGAAGAAAACAGCTGCCGGAAATCACCGAGTCATCTCAAAAACTGATTCTGAGTCTGCTTCATCAATTACTAGGTGAGCAACTAAGTTTCCGGGTTTTTTTAATCAATGAAAAATGTAAAATTTCAAGAGAAATATAAAAAATGGTTTATTCAAAGTATCGTCCCTCGCTAGCTACACATTTTTGCCATCTCTCTGGCAATACATAAATACCGTGACGATAAAACGACGCGTCTTTGGACTGAAACCATTCATCCAATCAATTTTGCACTTTTTCGAAATTGGCCAAGTATTGCTCAGCCAAGCCATGCGTCGTCGACCGGAACAGGTGATAATCGGAAGGGACCAGGTCTGGCGAATACGGCGGCGGATGCAGTAGCAGATCCCATTTCAGCGTTTTGATAGTGTCCTGGACGATGAAAGTGCGATGGCACGGAGCGTTGTCGTGCTGCAATATCAACTCGTTCGTATCTCGTGTCCCATTCTGGCCATTTTTCGAGCAATGCATGGTTCAAATTGATCAGTTGTTGTCGGTAGCGATGCCCATTGACAGTTTCGCCCGGTTTCAGCAGCTCATAGTATACGATTCCTTTCTGGTCCCACCAAACGCAGAGCATTGTCTTCTTTCCGAAGCGATTTGGCCGTGCCGTCGATGTTGATGCTTCGCCAGGTGAAAGCCACGATTTTTTGCGTTTGGGATTCTCGAAATATGTCCACTTCTCATCGCCAGTAACAATTCGATGCAGGAAACTCTTTCTTTCATGCCACAAATGCAAAATTTCGGAAGTGGCTCTTCGATTTTCTATCTGTCTCTCAGTCAACTCATGCGGCACCCATTTTCCTTCTTTTTGAATTTACCCATGGCATGTAAACGTTTGGAAATACCTTGACGAGTCATGTTTAATGCCTCCGCAAGTTGATCTAGTGATTGCGTATCATTTTCATCCAGTAACGCTTGCAGATCGGCGTCCTTAATTGTTTTTGGTCTTCCAGAGCGCTCCTTGTCCTCAGTATCGAAATCGCCACTTCTGAAGCGTTTAAATCAATCTTCACAGGTAGTTTCCGATGGTGCATGTTCGCCGTAGGCCTCCTCAAGCAAACGACGTGCTTCAGCTGCATTTTTTTTCAAGTTAAAGCAGAAAAGTAAAGCTTCCCGCAAATGCTGTTTATTTGGCACAAAACTCGACATCTTCGTTGTTAGAAAAAATGTTTTTGCGTTGCGATATGTGTTGGTATTACGACTGGTTATTGTTAACAGATGTCCAAACTATAAAAAAAACACAACTTCAGACATGTATGTCGACTACATGTGTCGTTAGCGCCATCCATGTGTGAAACCCCGGAAACTTAGTTGAGCACCTAGTATAATAAAACATATGAGGTTTCGATGGTTCAAAAATGATGATTTTAATTTGAAAGACAAAGAACGTTCAAGTCAATCAAAAAAATTTGAAGATGTCGAATTGCATCGTTGGATGAAAACTCGGTTCAAATGTCTCAAGAGTTAACTGAAGCAATAAATATTGACAAATCAACCGATTATGATCATTTGCATTCAATGGAAAATATTCAAAAAGAAGGCAGTTGGATTCCATATGAATTGTCCGAATTGACTTCAAAATCGTTTAACCACTTGCACTGTATTATTTTCTTGTCACAAAAAGAAGAATTTGTATCAACGTATTATAACTGGCGATAAAAAATAAATCTACTATGATAACCTTAAGCGTAAAAAATCGTGAGTAAATCCGAGTCAATCATCAACATCGACTTCAAGATATATCATCAATGGAAATATGGTAAGGTTTTATTGAGCATTTGGCAGGATGTGAAAGAAGTATCGTAAATTTTGATCTGAAACTGAATCAAATAGTCATTGACTATTACCAACAATAACTAATAACAACTATTAAGCATAACCAACAACTAATTAATTTGAATCGTGTTTTGAGCCAGAAATATCCAATAATAGTTTCAAGAAAACGCAAAATCATTTTGTTCCACGATAAAGCTCGACCACATATTACAAAAGCAGTTTAAGATACGTTGTCGGCATTTCAATGGGAAGTCTTAGTTATATATGCCGCGTATTCACCAGACTGTGCTTCTTCAGATTATCACTTATTTTGACCGATGTAGCATAGCCCTGCTAATTTCAAAGCACTTCAAAGCATATAAAGAAATAAAAAAAAAACGAATTAATGAATGGACTACTTCAAAGGATGAACATTTTTTTATTGCGGAATTCACTTATTGTCAGAAAAGTGGAAAAAAATTATAATTAGCGATGGAAAATATTTTGAGTAAAATATAATCTAACATCGCTCTAAACGAGGTTTTTTTCAAAAGACTAACCCTCAAGACTAACTGGGACATCTAATGCATTCTTACACTTCATGTGTGACGAGTCATTTGTAAAACATACGGGAACTTTTCCTTCTTATATTCCAATCTTATTATTTACGTTATGCCGTCTCTGGTATGTACAGTTGGACATTTAATTTTTTAGATGTAGTAAATAGTCAATTCTTTGATTACAACATAGAAAACATCATTTCTACTTTTATATTCTACTTACGTTTTCGCTTTCTAGGGTGATCAACATCAGCTAATTTATAATTTTTAGAAATAAATTCGTCAAATAATCTTATTTTCCGATAATGTTACCGATAAGCAACTTTTTAATAATCTTCAAACTATTGATGATAAATGATATATTAAGGGGATCCTAAAGCGGCGACCGAACTCCAGTGGAATTGCGCCCTCATCTGAGCGGAACTAATAATGTCGGTAATACCAACACTTACAGTTTCGTTATCAACATTTATCGATATGTACATATAGACACGTTTCCACATATATTGCGAAAATATACATTGGGTGCGTTCACGACACTCAACAGTTGCGCAACTGTAGAGTAATTCGTCAATGTTATTGATCTGAATGTAAAGGCTCATCTACATTAGCTGTAAGAGTAAGGCTGTAACGTAAGCTGTCAGCGAATGAAAATATTTCATTTCGTGTCTTGCAACCTTACAGCCTTACTCTTACAGCTAATGTAGACGAGCCTTAAGGACCAATAGTCACTAATCGCTCACTGAGCGGTTTTCTCCGCTGAACGCACCCATTATGAAAACATATAATATATATAATATATATTATAGTTCTTCAATATTCGCATTGCATATCGAAATATAGTCTATATATAAAGCAATCATTTAGAACACGCATAAAAATAATAGTGAGAAATAAAAAGCCTTTTGCATTGTATTCTATGTGTTGAGACATAAGATATCTTGAAGTTTTACTGTTTTATCGTCCTGTACAAGTATACAAACGATTTTACAGCACATTGGTATCTATTTTTGTCACACACATATTTAGAATACAATTCCATAATTTGACTCACACTGTTTTCGCTGTTTTTTTTCGGTGCATTCTCAGAGGAATTTGCATGTATTCAACATGCAAATAATATATTTACAAAACTTGTTTTATGTAAATTATACGTATAATTTATACATATTCATTCTTCGGTACGATTCGTTTTTCGAATCAATATAAGTAAAAGGCTAATAAAAAGTATGGTATGCAAATTCTTAGCCATATTACACAATTATTTATATATTTGTATAATTTAATGATACACATAAATTTACAAATATTTATAAAATATACCACGACAGTACCCAGCAAACACAATATTACATGTAACGTGCATGTTAGTTGTAATTTCCTACTCAACAATGTAACTGTTATATTGTTGAGTAGGAAATGACAACTAACATACACGTTACATGTAATATTGTGTTTGCTGGGTATTATATAAAAGAGAATATGGAATGGGCTCCTCCATCGCTCATTCCTGTAAGAACGCAACCTATATATTTTTTGTCGTCTCGCCGATTTTTGTACACATTGCATCAAGACATTTTTTCTCTCGAAGATATTTCTTCGAAGTTTTTTTTTAAGAATAATTTTTTATCGCCTTGGAAAAAGCAGCAGTCTATTGCCATCTATAATTTTGAAAAAGTGTTGTCTCATGCATAATACATCCTTGGAGTATTTTTCATTGCAAGGATTTTCGCCTAAAGTTATAGTTGTAACAAAAGCTGCAGCATAAATTCCACAAGACGTGGAATCCGGTTGTGTATCAACATTTTCAAAAATGATGTTACTTTCGCTTATTTGCGGATAACGGCGATGAATATAATTTTTCTCTTTAGCTACCAACTTATCGTACATATAGTTAGGTAAACTGTCGTACACGCGAAGTTTGGTGCCATCGAGGAAAATGCATCGCCAATGATCACTGCAATTACCTTCAATGATCTGTAAGCTCTTATTGCTCTGACTAGCTACGATTATATGAGGTAATTCTAAATATAGCACACTTTATGTTTCAAATGCAGAAATTTCTCTTACGACGCGTAAAAATCGATCCAACGATTCGTCGTTTAACTTGCTGCATCTAGGCAAGACATTTTCTTTCACGAAAGAAATAGGAGTAATCATGTTACCCAGAATTTTTTTATGTCTCACCACATCATCTGTTGTTAGATCTCGTTTGTCATTTGAGTAACTAACAATGACACAATCGTCATCTTGCTCCAAATCTAGAGAAGCAGTAGTTTGCAAAACATTTTATTTTAATCATTTGCTCTTTTGGATGCTTACTCTTTCTATATCTCGTCGGTTAGTTTTTCGACTAATAAATTTTTGCATGCTTGTTCTTTAGCTTCCATTATATATCTTGGATCTCTAATTGGCAGTTGGCTATTATGGCGGTTGTCCAAGATTTTCGGAAGCATGCATTCATTATAGAAGCGTGTCAAATAGGGCAGCATTTTATTCTTCCAACAAGCAACGTCTTTGTTAATACGTAACGTTTTAAAACCTTTTGGCGTCCATATAACAAAAATGCAGTAATCTCGCTGCGTTATATTCAATGCCCTTGAACCTGATAAAAATATCGGTGATTCCGATTCATTTCATCAGGATTTTTTCTATCAAAAATGCCTCTCAATTGAGGCAATGTCTTTATAGCCTCGTCTGCTGTTAAATGCTCAGCTGACAAAGGACATTTGATTTCGACGAGACCATCTTTTTCAATGAGTCCGTCAGGAGAAGCACCTAAGCATGGATTTTCATCATCAATGAATAATCCGCAAATTTTATTTCTTTATTCAGCTTTGCGCTCAATTCTTTCGTTGCGTTCTCTTCGTTTTCACGACCATATTTCATGGCTACGGTGTCGATAAACGGAGGAAACAAAATATTTTTTACAGTCCCTGCGCAAGACGTTGTTGGTCTCATGTGGCACACGGTTCCAAAATTGAATGCCGTCAACATTTCGCGTCTCAATGAATGCCATAATTCGGATTCATTTTGACCTTTCATATTGCATTCAACTTTCTCTCTGCCTCTACTATTTTCGAATAACTTTTCCAAATGATTTTTTCGAAATTGCTCGTATACTTCAAATAGAAGATCTGGTTTTTGCGATTGCGGGCCGTAATAACGATCTGCTCCCGACACGCGTCTTATATTTTTTATCTTCCATCTACTAGTCGAGATTCTCTGTTTTTCACAACTTTTATCTATCATCCTTTTTCCAATTTCTCGACAACGGGAGGGATGCTTTTGCACATGTCTTTATGCACTTGCGTTAAAACTTGTTGCGTAAATACTGCTCCTGCAATTCTGACATTGTAAGAGCCTCGTTCATCAAAATGAATGCGCTTTCCACCGATGTCTTCGCAGATTATCGAATTGAACGATTCTGCACGATTATTTGTTACATTGCATAACAAGCTATCGGAATGAGCGCTTATAAATCTGAAAGCATCTTCTATTTTCACTTACAGACCGTGCAACTTCAAAAATGGTACATAATTTTTCTCCATTTCGTCGCGGTCATCTGTGCATGTATGACCGCGTTCTTTACATCGTTTATGCTCACCATAAATATGGCTAGGAATATTTAAAATATCTTTTTATAATTCCATAACCTTGTAATAATGAGGTCGCCCTTCTTTATTTCGTATAGCGACTGCTTTTCTCAATTCTCTTCGCATATTTACAATGTTGTTTTCTACAACATTTCGTATTTGTGCAAAGCCACGTTTTCTTTGCATTTTTGGCTGAGTCGTTTGTGATACGATTCTCAGCTTCCTGCACAGATTACGAAGCAGGTGATTTATGCATTCCACTTTCTTTACCATCATCTTTGGCTCGCGATATGGATTATTATTTATATTTGTTAGTTGATTATTCGCATTATCATGCGTAACGTCGTAACGCTTTCGTCGGACGTTTTTTTCGAGCTGCTTATATGTTGCGGCACGCACGAAGTCAGCGCGCAACACCGATTTTTCACTGTTTCCCAAATGCATATACATATATATCATTGTGTCAGTGACATCATTACGCGACACATTGTACCACTGGAGCAGTAGTATACAGGGTGCACGATTTATCTGAAGACATTGAAATATCTCGAGAACTATGCATTGGATAAAAAAAAGTGGTTAATGAAAGTTGTTAGTCTCGAAGGGAGACATCCAATGATACCAAACTCGACTTCCCACCCCACCCCCTCGGGGTGGAGGTTGGGGGCAACTTTGAAATCTTAAATAGAAACCCCCATTTTTTATTGCAGATACGGATTCTACGCCACAAAATACGTAAATTTTGTCCGAAACTTTTTTTTTGATTCGTAATAGATGGCGCTGTAATCGCAAAAAATTGTATTTTCCGCAATTCTCCAGAAATGATTATTGGATTGAGAAATAAAAAATACCTGTTCAATATTTTTAAAGAACATAATAAAAGTTATTCCCCCCCCATCCTCTCGGGCTAGGGTGGGTGATAACGTTCAAATCTCAAATGGGGACCCATATTTTTCATTGCAGAATTAGATTGTACGTGAAATTTTTATTGAAACAATTTTTTTCATTTGTGATAGATAGCGTTGAATTTTTCCGAGAAACTACTTTTAGCGTTACACAGGAACAACGACGAGGACGTAGTAGTTTTATGTTCCCTTCGGGTGCTTTTTTAATGTGAGTCCCCTTGCCTCTCACAGATCGGGGTGCTTTTTTAATGTGAGTCCCCTTGCCTCTCACTATTCAATTAATTAGAGTAAGTGTTCGAAATTTTTACCTTCAACTTCAATACACTTATTGATCCTTTTTTCAAATGACGCAGATATGCTTCTATCCTGTACACAGGATAGAAGCATATCTGCGGGATAATAAGCCTTTTATAATAAGCCGTAGTTCGCCATACACCCACAGTGGCGCGTCGAGCAGTTCCCTCTTCGATTCGGGTTCCCATTTGAGATTTGAACGTTACCACCCACCCTACCCCGAGAGGATGGGAGGGGAATAACTTTTATTATGTTCTTTAAAAATATTGAACAGGTATTTTTTATTTCTCAATCCAATGATCATTTCTGGAGAATTGCGGAAAATATAATTTTTTGCGATTACAGCGCCATCTATCACGAATAAAAAAAAGTTTCGGACAAAATTTACGTATTTTGTGGCGTAGAATCCGCATCTGCAATAAAAAATGGGGGTTTCTATTTAAGATTTCAAAGTTGCCCCCAACCCCCACCCCCAGGGGGTGGGGTGGGAGGTCGAGTTTGGTATCATTGGATGTCCCCCTTCGAGACTAACAACTTTCATTTACCACTTTTTTTTTATCCAATGCATAGTTCTCGAGATATTTCAATGTCCTCAGATAAATCGTGCACCCTGTATATCACCGAATATACTAACTCGCACAATATGCATTTGTGTAGAGACAGTGGAGAATCTCTGTCATGAGTTCGTTTCGTAAGTGTCACTAACACTCTTATCTAACAGTTGTAGCAGTAATAAACATTTACTTCACAACTTATCGGTGGGAAAGTTGTAGCTATGGCTAAGAGAGATGGCTAAGAGAACAACTTTACCATTAAAATGACATTAAACACGATACAAATCGCATATTTTTTAACTGACTACATATTCAATATTAGTATTATATATTTATTCAATAATTGCTCGATTTCTGTCGTGTTTGATGTTATTTTAATGATAAAACATCTCATTAAACCATTGCAATTATTTTAAAACAGGTAAAATGCGAAACGTAAAAGTTGTAATTTTCATGTTAGAAAATATTTAAATGCCTGAGTTCCTTACTACGGACAGATTCCCGACGTTGCAGAAGCGAGAGCGAGAACGAGAAATGAGGAATCGAGATGACACTTCCTCGAAAAGTGCCGAAGCTCGCGGCGATCTGTTTACGTATCGCTTTTCATAGTGACATCTCGCTTGCTCTTTACTCGTTCTCGCTTTCGCTTTCGCGATATCGGGAATCTCTCCGTAGCAGTGAACTTACGACTTTAAATACCTTCATGAAAATTACAACTTTTATGTTTCGCGTTTTATTCGTTTAAAAAATATTGCAATGGCTTCATGAGATGTTTTACCATTAAAAAGACACCAAACACGACACAAATAGGACAATTTATAAATAAATATATAATACAAATGTAAATATATAATACAAACATCTATTTAATTAAAAATTATGTCATTTCAATCTATTTGCGTATTAATGAAATGCGATAGAGTTTCGCAAAAGAGACTTTCAAATGTTTGATGTTATAATTCTCTAGCAAATACATAATAAGTTTTAGAGCTGGCAGACGAATATCTGGCGGCGGCGACGGTGTACGGACTCATCACCCGGCGGGTTGGGGTCCTCGATTTCCGTAAGTCGCAGTTGCGAATTTTCTAAAGGAAACGACCACCATTCCCTCGCACCGGCGGAGAAGTTATTATGGTCCTGCATTGACTCAGATAAAAAAATTTCCCGCACCGGCTGGATATGTTCCTGCCCCTGATACCGCCGTCAGATATTCGTTCTTTTGCATATTTTTTTTTTTTTAAGAAAACTGTCAGACAGTGATGCGAATTTGATGACGGGCTTGTACGAGAATTTCCCTCGCTATGCACGCACATACAGCCGGCTCGGTCTATCGGTGTGAGCCACGCGATCGGCAATCGTCGGCGCGCCGAGCGAGAGAATATCATTCCCTCCTTCTCGCTCTCGTTCTCGCTCAGCGAGCGAACCTAATTCTTTCTCGCCTATAACCTGAATCGCGAGCGCGACTGTCTCTCTCTCCTCTCCTCTCTATGACAATACTGAAAAGTTTTCTGTACTCGGCGCGCCGAAATTATTATGCATAATACTTTATTATTAATATTATTATTTGTAATATTTATTATTTGTAATTGTATAATAATGCTACAAATAATACAAATTTTTTAAAATAAAATTTGTATCATTTGTAATATTTCTAATAGTATTAATAATATTCAGCGCCAAGAAAATGAAAAATATTTTATTAATTATTTTGCGGAAGCGGGCAGGTTTACAGTTTTAACTGTTGAATTGTTTAATAATATTTTAAGAATAATTTTAAGTTGTACAAGGATATAATATGAAATATAAAAGAATATTGTAACAGAATCAAGAAATACGAAATGAAACCTCCTTGCTTTTATTTCAATATCCTCTAAGTTAACAAATATTCTTCAAACATACAAACATTATATTTTTATTGAGTAGTGCACTGAACAACTATGACATTGTTCTGAGAGTTTTTTCATTTAGAGCGATGAAACAGATATATTTTATGCATTTTTTTTCACGCAGATAAAAAATTTCACGGTTATAATTGTTTTTTGAGATTATTTTATAGTGTACGAAGAATATTTGTTAATTTAGAGGGTATTGTAATAAAATAAAGGTGGTTTCATTTTGTACTTCTTGATTCTTTTACAACTTCAAATGTTCTTTTACAACAATCCTTGTACAACTTAAAATTATTCTTAAAATATTAAACAATTCAATAGTCAAACCTGTAAACCTCCTTGCCCGCCTCCGCAACATAATTAATAACATATATTTCATTTTCCTGACATCGAATATTATTAATACTATTGGAAATAATATTACAAATGGTACAAACTTTTACAAATAAAATTTGTAAAAATTTGTATTATTTGTAGCATTATTATGCAATTACAAATAAAATTACAAATAATAAATATTACAAATAATAATATTAATAATAAAGTATTATACATAATAATTTCGACGCACCGAGTAGAGAAAACTTTCAGTATTGTCATAGAGAAAAGAGGAGAGAAACAGTCGCACCCGCGATTCAGGTTATAGGCGAGAAAGAATTAGACTCGCTCGCTGAGCGGGAACGAGAGCGAGAAGGAGAGAATGATATTTTCTCTCGCTCGGCGCGCCGACGATTGCCGATCGCGTCCGCGTGACTCACACCGAAGACCGAGCCGGCTGTATGTGCATGCATGGCGAGAAAAATTTTCGTGCAAGCTCGTCACCAAATTCGCATCACTACTGTGAGATAATAAATTAATAAGTTGAATGCTGAATTAATCAAAATGTTTATGTCAATAATATATATGTGTATTTCATATATTCTTTTATCACTTATTATTATCATGTACACAACATTCTTCATATAATATTCGCAACTTTTGTATTGTACTAATATTCAGATTGTTACATCACACAGATTGTACAAACATACACACACACACACGCACACATACTGAAAAAAGAGTTCTTTTCACTCCAAGTTTTACTTTTTATTTATTTATATGTTTTGGTTTCCGAAAAGATTAAAACAAATAAAATGTATGGTTTGATAACCGCATATATGAATTCACATGTGAAACCATGTTAAAACTGTTCATCTTCTTTTTGTTTTCTTGCGTGGGCATAAGTTTATGTTTGTTCTTATTCACCCTGCTTATCTGGCGGTGACTCTTAAATTTTTTTTCTAATGACACGAATAATGAGTATTCGACACGAATAATGAGTATTCGAATTATGGATTAGGATAGCGGCACGAGGCAAGGCCTACGCACTTCCACGCTAATTAACGAATGCTCATTATTCTTACCCTTATAAACTACTAATCCATGGAAAACAGAATATGTGCAATGTAATGCTTTGCTACTGATGTCGATATCTCTACTGGTTGCAGAGATATAAGTGAAAAATGTAACGGATAATTCAGCGCTAAAACGAGCATCATGTGTGACTGGTGTCTCTCTGTACCATCTACGATAACAATCGCAGACAACTGACGGCGCGTACCGCATCATTTTATTTCAGATTTTCTTTAGCTAAGATAATTAATAAATTCGCTGATATGTAAGTCTCATCATGTTATTGTTATGCGAGATTAGAGGGCGATAAATACCAGTGTGAATTCATTATTGCTGTCTCCTCTATTTGAATCTTGGGCAATGTAACAGAATTAGCCATACTTAGCTGCTCATATGTTAGACTTATTGAAGGAACAATATTTCTTTTTCACACCAAAACTTTGCAGAATCTTTTCTAGAATGTCATTGTAGTAATCTTATTTGTAGTTGTATTGTGATAATATATTTTCTCTCATAATAAATTACAATAACAGTGTACAAAATGAAAGAGAGAGAGTGCGTGTAATTATTATGACTTATATTACTGCAGGTATTACTATATATATTATATACAGATGTTTCTGAAGTAAGTTTATTTGTGGCTGTATATCAATTTACAAAATAGGCAATCAATCCTTGTAAAGAATTATATTTTTCACCTTGTGCACTGTCATTTTAATGTGCTAGGAGAGGAAATATATTACCGTATAAATACAAATGAGATTCTGCAAATAAGTTTTGGTACAATAAAGAAATGTTGCTTTTTCAATAACATATTAGTAGTTAAAGTAAAAGTGCCGATACCCGGATATATACCTAAACTTGGAAATTCTTATTATTTTGATTCTTAACCATGAATATTTAAATTTTCGATCATAAATAATATATATACATACATTTAATATATATATGTATATATATGTATTCTATGTTGAAAATTTAAATATTTGCATTAGAACAAAATAATGAGAATGTGCAAGTTTAACGTCCTATGACATATGTATATATATATATATTATAAATTAAATTAACTATATATATATATTAATTATATATATATATATATATATGTGTGTAGCTAATTTAATTTAAACATAATTTTATTGAAGACACCACATGTGAGGTTGTGATTGGTACGTACGACATACGTGCGACATATGACAACGTCTTTCGACTGATTGTAAACGTGGCTTGATGAGCGTGCAATCGAGGGAACAAAGATACGAGAGAGTTTCAACCACTAATCTTTTTATTAGCTACACTGATTGAAAAATCCTTTTGCATAATGAAAGTACTTATAATAACGAAGTCTGGAAAACAGAGTTTTATGTAAAATTCGACGAAAAATTTAACAACTACAGTTTCATTGTCATAATATTACTCTATGCATGAAATAGACAAGGATAGTACGATTGTGTCTGCCTGCAGCTCCATCAATTACGATTATGCGGAACTAATCTACTGTTCTGTTTTACCCCAAAGTGTAGCAAAAATATTCTGCTTACACACATATCCAAACCATTTTTTCTCAAATATTATTCTTTTTATACTGATTTCTGAGCTCATTTCTGTTACTTTAGTATTATTCTTTTATATTATGGCTAGTACGGAAGCAAAAGCTTTTGCATGGATAAACTGCAGAACTGTTATAATTAATAAATAAAGTTACGAGCTGACGCAGAACATGATAACGAAACTGTAATTTTGTAATTTTTCATTGAATTTTACATAAAACTTTGTGTTCCGTACTTCGTTATTATAAGTACTTTCGCTGTACAAAAGGATTTTTCAATCTGTATAGCTAATAAAAAGAGAAGTATTTGAGAAGATTGAGTCAATTTGTCGGTAAAACAGACAACTCCAGGATCCCCTTAATAGAGTCGATTGTTCTTATATAACAGACAAGTTTTTTTTTCGAAGAAACTGAATTCATTTCAGTTTTATGTCAACGAATATGTCTATTCGAGACAGTACGACTTCTACCTCCACGATGTGTACACAAAAAGTGGTTTATTATACCATAGTGGTCCTATTATTAAAAATAACATATTCCTATGTTTTGACTGAACAAAATCACTTAATTCCAGAACAATGGGCATTAGAAGGCATGCCCTTTTTATCAATTATTTTTGCAACGTCGGAATATTTGCCGGCTGGACCATGCAAGGAAGACACACGGAGATTTTTGCATGACCTACTTAAAGGTTCTCTTTGGGCTACGCAAAGTAAGTTTATGTAAATTATAATATGTTTCGCAAGTTAAAACTCTAGAAAAATGCAATGCTATTTGGTATTCAATGTATGTATTGATATTTATATAATACGATAATGTAAGAAACAAATCTGACAAGAAAAAGATACTTCACGTGAAACAATGTTTGAAACAAAAGTTATAGGGTTCAATGTAGCCATGATCAATAGTACTATTTCTAATTTTTGGTATTATTTTTTAAACTATACGTCAATTAGCTTTGTTTGTAAAATAACGTGTGGAGAGTACCAATATCAATATTAAAACTGAATTAAAACATGAAAAGGTTCAAATTTATTTATTTCATTATTATTTAATTCATATAAGTTCTAATAAATCAATTTACTTTAGTATCCCGAGTACTCAACTTGTGCATATTATTAACATAAGACCGTGAATATTAATGCGTAAATATTTTGTAAAATACAATTTAAAAATCGTATTCCCCGATAGCGAAATCTAGCAGATATTACGCTGTGTCTGCTGAAAATTTTGTCGACAAATTAGCAACAAAATGTTTATCAGCAATGCTCATTTGCTAGTAAAGTATGATGACACATTAACGGCAGAAATTCAATCAGGATCTGACATTCTGTAATTTAAAGTATTTAAAGTATTCCATTTAAAGTATTTAAATGGAATGTATTGCAAACATGCTCGATTTCTATCTCGCCTATCTGCTAACAAGTTATATTAGAACATACTATGTCAGCACACGATTTTCATATAGACACAGATGACTATTGATTTGCCATATTATTCTGACCGTATCTACTGCCAACCTGACGTCAAAATTTCTAACATTTTACTTATTAAATTGATATTGATATATTTTGCATTCTACATGTGTGTGTGTGTGTGTATGTTCACACATATCTTTCGATATTCTGTTAAATTCTATTTCAGTGTTCGATTCTTCTACAAAATATCCGGATGGTATATTCTACGGACATACAAGACATCTAGGAAATTTTGATGAGTGTTATAACATACAAGTTAATATCACAGAAGAGGGTACCGATGTTCATGAAATTAATGGAAAATATTGCTTAATCGATATTATATATAAGAAGAAGCAAACTACATCAGTCCAACAAAAATCATCAGAAACACAATATATGAACAATTCCTTAGACATAACCAATTCTTTTTGGAAAGTATTAGAGGTATGTTTGCGACGTTCAACAAATTTTATAATAAAGAAATTCAAGTTACGCGGAGATTCACCTGATGAAACAACATTATTGTAGGATACTTATATAATTACTTCAGTATATTGACATAATGTAATTATAAATTACACACTTTAAGAATAATTATTATATTCAAATTTTAATATGATTTGAAAATATTACATATATTTTAAACGATTCAGATGATGTAAGATGTGTGGATGATACAAGAATCATAAAATCAAAGATTATATTGGTAACATACATAGTGTCCTATTATGATATTCAAATTAAATATCTGAATTTAAAACGTGTGAATTAAAATACTCGCGAAACATCTAACGGAAGAGATTTAATGTAATGATATTTATATAATACGATAATGTAAAATACAAATCTGACAAGAAAAAGATACTTCACGTGAAACAATGTTTGAAACAAAAGTTATAGGATTCAATGCAGCCATGATCAGTAATACTATTAGGTCAATCGGAAAGTTCTGTCCGTTTTCTTGCAAAACGTATGACTTTATTTAAGAAACAAAATGAAAAAGTACATCAATCAAAGTATTGTTCATCATTAGCAATGACTTTTTCCCATCTTTCGGTCAGCAAGCGAATTCCGCAGCGAAAGAATGACTCATCTTTGGAGGCTATCCAGTCAGAGACCCATTTTTCGACGTTTTCATAAGAATTGAAGCATTTCTCAGCAAGTGCGTGTGCTATCGACCGAAACAAGTGGTAGTCGGAAGGGGCACAGTCTGGTGAATAAGCCGCATGGGATAACACTTCCCTGCGAAGTGCTTCTAACGTTTCCTTGACAGATTTTGTGACGTGAAGTCGAGCGTTGTCATGAAGCAAAATCACTTTATGCTGTCTCGTTTCATATTCTCGTCGTTTTCCGTGCAATGCTCGGCTCAAACGGATCATTTATTTTCTGTAGAAATCCCCTGTGACTGTTTGACCACTTTTCAACAGCTCATGGTACATGAGGACACACCCTTCTGATCCCACCAATTACAGAGAATTGCCTTCTTTCCGTGGATATTCCGCTTTGGCTTCGATGTTGAGAGTTGGCCGAGATCGCAAGTAGTTTTTCGACGTTTGGGTTTGTCAAAATAAATCCATTTTTCATCCCCAGTGATGATACGATGTGAAAACCCCTTTCTTTATTGCCTTTATAACAAGCAGAATTTCGCAGGTGGTTTTTCGCCTTTCAATGTTTCTTGGCTTCAGTTCATATGGGACCCATTTTCCTTCCTTGTAAACCTTTCCTAAGACTTTCAAACGATCGGAAATGATAGATTGAGCACAATTTAATGCTTCTGCAAGTTGCTTTTGCGTTTGACATGGGTCTTCGTCCACTAATGCCTGCAATTCTTCATCTTCGAATACTCTTGGCCGTCCAGAACGCTCTTTGTCCTCTACATCAAAATCACCAATTTTAAAGCGTCGAAACCATTCTCTGCATGTTTTATCGGAAGGAGCATTATCACCATAAACTTCTACAAGCATTCGATGAGCTTCAGCTGCAGTTTCCCTCCAATTGAAGCAAAAGATTAATACTTCGCGCTAACGCTTATTTGGCTCAAATTTCGACATTTTCGATGCAGTGAACAACAATATTATTCATGCAAACGTATACTTTTATCAGGTATGTCGGTAATTACTTTCCGGTTTTTGTAACAGATGTCACTAGCCATAAGTATGCAATGGTATGATTTGATACATATGTCATTTTATTCTACTGACATTAACCTCAAAACTACACAAGTTACATTCCGCCAAAATAACAGCGTTATAGATTAATAATTTTTTGAAAATGTCGAGTTTTGTGCCTGAAAACGTGCATTTGCGGCACGCATTACTTTTCTTGTTTAATCAAAAGAAAAAAGCCGCTGAAAGTCATCGTTTGCTGGTAGAGACTTACGGTGAGCATGCTCCAACCATAAGAACATGTGAAACGTGGTTTCGACAATTCAAATGTGGTGATTTCAACATTCAAGACAAAAACGTCCTGGTAGGCCGAAAACGTTTGAAGATGCGGAATTGCAGAAGTTATTGGATGAAGACCCAACACAAACTCAAAAACAGTTGGCAGAAAAGTTGAAAGTGAGCCGAGTAGCAATTTGTGAACGATTACAAGCGATGAGAAAGATCCAAAAGATGGGGAGATGGGTGCCACATGAATTGAATGACAGGCAATTGGAAAATCGAAAAATCGTCAGTGAAATGCTGCTTCAAAGGTATGAAAGGAAGTCATTTCTGCATCGAATAGTAACGGGTGATGAAAAATGGATTTATTTCGAAAATCCCAAGCAAAAAAAATCATTGTTATCACCTGGCGAAGGCGGCCCATCGACTGCAAGGCCAAATCGCTTTGGACGCAAGACCATGCTCTGTGTCTGGTGGGACTAGATTGGTGTCGTATATTATGAACTGTTGAAACCTGGAGAAACAGTTAATATTGATCGCTACCAACATCAAATGATCAATTTGAACTGTGCATTGATCAAAAACGTCCACAATACGCTCAAAGACATGATAAGGTGATTTTGCAGCATGACAACGCGCCGTCTCATACAGCAAAACCAGTCAAAGAAGTGTTGAAATCACTTGGATGGGAAGTTTTATCGCACCCGCCGTACTCTCCAGACCTGGCTCCATCCGACTACCACCTTTTCGCATCGATGGGGCACGCGCTTGCAGAGCAGTACTTCGCCGATTTCGAAGAAGTTAAAAAATGGCTCGATGAATGGTTTAGCTCAAAGGAAAAACAGTTCTTTTGGAATGGCATCCATAAATTGCCTGAGAGATGGGCAAAATGTATAGAATCAAATGGCCAATACTTTGAATAAATATATTTTAACTATCCATTGTATTGGGTGAGTGCAAAAGTTCGTGCGGAGTTTGTGAGTAAAAGTCACACAGTGATTAGGCAAACAAAAATCTTTATTCAATCAATGATATATTCTCCATCGTTTTCTATAATCTTTTCCCAACGTTCTGGCAGCATACGGATGCCTCGATCATAAAAACTGCGCGGTTTAGATTCGAAGAACGAAGAGACGCCGTTTTTTAAGGCCTCCAAAGAATCAAAGTTTTTTCCATTTAAATAATTTTGCAATGACCGGAACAAGTCATAGTCAGATGGTGCGATATCAGGAGAATACGGTGGATGCGTTAAGACATCCCATTTCAGGCTCTTCAGTTTGCGCAGCGTCTTTTTCGAAACGTGTGGTCTGGCGTTGTCGTGATGAAAGACGACTCCCTTGCGATTTGACAAAATCGGACGTTTCTCTTTTATTTCTCGATTCAGATTGGTTAATTGGCGACAGTACTTGTCCGAATCAATCGTTTCGCCAGCGGGGAGAAGCTCGAAATAGATTATGCCCTTGCAATCCCACCAAACAGAGAGCATCACCTTCATCGGGTGCAAACTGGCCTTTGGCATTGCGTCACCATGCTCACCTGATTGTTTCCATGTCCGTTTGCGCTGAACATTGTTGTAGAGGACCTATTTCTCATCGCCCGTCACTAGTCGATCCAAAAACGACTCGTTATTGAGCCGCCCGAGTAAAGAAACGGCTGCAGAAATTCGCTTGATTTTGTTCTTCTCGGTCAGCAAATGGGGCACCCATATATCGAGCTTCAAATCGAATCCCATCTTTTTTAAACGCCGAAAAGCGGTTGATCGGTCAACGTTTAGTGCTGTAGCAACTTCTTCTGTTGAAATTCGCGGATTATTGAGCACTAAAGTACGCAAAACATCGTCATCAATGTCAGAAGGTCGACGAGAGCGTGGCTCGTCTTCAAGGTTAAATTCTCCGCGCCGAAATTTAGCAAACCATTTTTCCACAGTTCGTTTAGCTGGTGTTTCATCCTGATAAACATCCTGAATGTTTTTTACGGCTGCGGCAACGTTTATTCCCTTCCGAAACTCGTAAAGCATAACATGCCGTAAATGCACCTTATCGATACTCATTTTTAAAGTGATATTTTTCGAAGCAGTTTGTATGAAAACAAATGATTTTTTTTTAATAACAGCTGAAGACGTCACCTTTCCAACGTTATATAATATGTAGATGGAAGTATTAATGACAACACTTTACGACGCTTATAACTCCATCTATTGAAACTCCGCACGAACTTTTGCACTCACCCAATAAATAACGTGTTTCCTTTAGCGAAAAAACCGGAAAGGAATTACCGACACACCTGGTATGTACTGAATGTTATTGACAGATGTCAAAACAAACTATTAAGCTTCCTTTAGACATTACAGGTTAACGACAGTTCTAGCTATAGCTACTTGTCGCTAAACGGACGGAACTTTCCGATTTACCTAATATTTTTAATTTTTATTTTAAATGGACAACTGGATTCCTGATCGCAAATCGAATTTCTTAATTACAATTTAATACCTTCAGTCGCAAAATTGAATGTTTAATTTAAATTGAAAAAGAAAAAAGTTGAACATCATGTAAACATCGCTATGTCGCATAATTTTACCTTTTCTCCATTGTAATAAACGTTTTGCTTATCGGCATATCGCTCTAGGAATTAAATGATTACTTACTTATTAATACTTTTGCACTTAGCAATTGGAAGGTCACCCATATCGTATACGCAGAAATCGTTTACAATTGGCTTTGTGTGTACCGGCGACCTGCAGTGCGGAAAATATAGAAACAGCCTTGAAAATATCTTTAAAAGGACTTGGAACAAGTAAAAATATTGAGTTGCAGACAAGTGTGCAACCTAATTCTTGTCATACAGTCAAAGAAGGGCCAAAGTTTACTCTTGGTGCCGGAGTTTACTGGTAAATTTTATTCGCATCACAAATGTGAAAAAAATATTGTACTTTAAATAATTTTTCAGTGTTGTACTTGTCGCTTTGCTGAGTCTGGTCATAATCAGCACTTGGTACGACCGTACGCCAAGTGGAGATGGAAATAATATGTCTGTAATACGAAATATCATGCTACACTTTTCTGCTCGGAGAAATTATGAAAAAATTTTCAACGTAAATTATACACATACAGGGCTTGACTCTATATATTTTATACGGTTTTTTATTATCAGTTTGACGGTTTATATGCATAATGTAATGCAATATATGTTTATTCCCATTATTAATGTAGTTGATATAGAAGAGGTATGTATTACTATTAAACACATGTGTATTAAAATTAACATGTGCAGTTATGTATTAATAATCTCTTTCTTGACATTTGACAATTATGTGTAACACGATATTTTTCATCTTAATGCTTGCTTTCAGATATACAAAATACCTTTGATTACATTAATAGTGAACGCTACAGTCACAATAAACATAATGTTCGCCTTGAGCGGCGTTCTACACGCATTTCAATTATTGAAAGACTTGGATCAAAATAAACAATTAAAATTTGTTAAAAATGTCGCATTGAGATACATGAGGTATGTACGTACACAAAGTATTCTATTTTAAGCTTCAGTGAAATATTTCGGAAGGTATGCAATGTTTCGAAAGCAAATGCTAGACGAAAGTAATAAAGCTTGCAAGGTGTATTTCATCCATTACGGTCGTTCAAAATTTTATTAAATTCATTATGTTTAAGTATTTTAGTGTTCTCAGCCGTTTCCAAATAGAATTCTATAATTCTTTCTCCCTCCTCTCTCTTTCTCTCTCTCTCTCTCTCTCTCTCTCTCTCTCTCTCTCTCTCTCTCTCTCTCTCTCTCTCTCTCTCTCTCTCTTACCCTCTCTCTCTCTCTCTCTCTCTCTCTCTCTCTCTCTCTCTCTTTCTCTCTCTCCCTCTCGGTATATTATTATAGATATAAAAGTTAATTTCAGTTTTAAAAATTCCGATGCAAAGCGAAGTGGATGCCATCGGTACGTGGCATGGAACACGCAAAAGTAACTCCAAAGACGCGGGGCATGACATCACATGACGTCACGTCTATGTCATAAAAGAGGATATCATCATAATCACGACTCAAATATTCATTAATTATATATTAAAATTTTATATATCAAATTGTTCTCTCCGTTATTGAATCAATATCTGATGTTTACCAAAAGCATTATTCAGCCATTATTAGCGTTGATTAAACCACTATTGACTTAAACCACTACCAAACGTCAAAGTACATCTATCGACATCGATTACAAAGCCCCACAAAGAAAAAGTAGTCGATCCCAGAGACCAGACCACGCTATTCTTATGTATTTTGGTTCGCTGAACACGAATCCGAGGTCAGTTTTCCCCATCACATCCTGTTTTTTAACCTTAAAAAAAGCTAAAAAATATCCAAAATCGTCTATTTGCTGCCTAAAAAATAGACACGGGATTGATAATGAGTGCTAAAGCTATATTCCATTCTACCGTAACGTTTTTGAGACGATGAAAAAATATTGTAATAGATTTATAGATCTAGGATTTTTTTTAACATAAAAAAATCGTCGCCCAAAAGTCGTCAAAATGACATTCATTTGTTCAGATCTCATTCACAAAGTCTTTGAAAAGCAAATAAACAAACAGGTGGATCAAACTCGATCTTTTTTATATATTTAAAAAAAAGAACATTTTTATTATTCTTTTTTATGATAACATACTCTCTTATTTTTCAAAAAATCTGTGAAGTGGATTTCTTTTACGTTTTATTCCTTTTCGTTCATACTCTCCTTTCAACATCCAACAGAAGTCTTCATGATCACATCCCGTCGTCCTTGATATCTTCGCTCCATTTCTTTAATATCTTGGTGAAAACGTTCACCCTGCTCTTCACTGTAATGTGCTGAAATCTCTGGAAATTGATTTACGTGAGAATGTAAGAAATGCATCTTCAGGTTCATCAGGTATCCCAACTTATCGAAGTTGTCAACCATATCAGAGATTACTTGTTTATAGTTCTCGCTCTTGTGGTTACCTAAGAAGTTCTTAACAACTCCTTGAAAGCCAAGCCACGCCGACTTTTCAATGTTAGTCATCGTTGTAACAAAGATCTGGTCCCTCAACATTTTTCTATTTGCGGTCCATCAAAAACGCCTTCCTTCAATTTTGCATCGGTCATCTGTGGGAATTGTTTCCCCAAATATTCGAAGCATTTTCCATCTTTATCCAGGACATTCATAAATTGCTTCATGAGACCAAGCTTAATATGAAGTGGAAGCAATATTTCTTTAGGGTCAACCAGCGGTTCTGCAATGATGTTATTTTTACCTGATTCAAACGATGCCCTTTTCGGCCATTTATGACGTGTATAGTGCTTGGCACGATCTCTACTGTCCCACAAGCATAAGTAGTAAGGTTCAATACGTTGTTTAAACGGATCAATTGTTGTTGATAAAGTTCGGCAGTGCCATTATGGTTTGGCTCTGTTTTAATAGTTCATGATATACTGCACCCTTGTAGTCCCACCATATACAGAGCATTACTTTCTTGCCGTGAATATTCCGCTTTGGTATCGATGTGGATAGTTTTCCTGGGTCGCTAATGGATTTCCTTCGTTTGAAATTATTGAAATATATCCACTTTTCGTCTCCAGTCACAATACGATGCAAAACATTTTTTCTTTTTTACTTGATAAGCAAGATTTCAGACATGGCTTTCGCCTCTCGATGTCTCTTTCTTTCAGTTCGTATGGCACCCATCTTCCTTCTTTGTAAATCTTTCCCATGGCTGCCAAACACACAGAAATTATTGATCGATCAACACTCAACAATTGCGCCAGCTCATGTTGCGATTGACACGGATCTTCATCGATTAGCGCCTACAATTTCTCCTCCTCAATCTTCTTCGACTGACCTGGACGAGGTTTGTCATCAACACTGAAATCATCACTTTTGAAACGTCGAAACCATTCTCTTGATCTGATGATTTATCGGTGGAAGCACTTTCCCCATAAACTCCTACAAGCATTCGATGAGCTTCAGCGGCTGTTTTCTTCAAATGAAAACAGAAAATGAGAACTTCCCGGAAGTGATGCTTTTTTGGCTCGAATTTCGACATTTCCGAACCAGATAAATACGATGTTATTGTTACAAATCCAAACATTTATCAACTGAATATTATTGATAGATATCAAAACTAAAAAATAAAGCCTTTTGTAGACATTAGAGGTTAGAAAATTACATAGTACAGCAATTGACCGCCAGATAAACCCAATTAATTCATACACCTAATATATGCACCAATATCTGTAGCACACTCAACGCAGTTAAAAGAGAAGTACAGTAATCTCAAACTAGTTCTTGAAAAAATTAATTATTCAGTCCACAAGTGGCAAATTTGCGGAGATATTAAAATTCTAGGGATGATATTGGGACAACAATCAGGCTTTATAAAGACACCTTGCTACTTATGCTTGTGGGACAGTAGAGATCGTGCCAAGCACTATACACGTCATAAATGGCCGAAAAAGACATCGTTTGAATCAGGTAAAAATAACATCATTGTAGAACCACTGGTTGACCCTAAAAAAATATTGCTTCCACCTCTTCATATTAAGCTTGGTCTCATGAAGCAATTTGTGAATGTCCTGGATAAAGATGGGAAATGTTTCGAATATTTGGCGAAACAATTCCCACAGATGACCGATGCAAAATTGAAGGAAAGCGTTTTTGATGGACCGCAAATTAAAAAAATGTTGAGAGACCAGATCTTTGTTACAACACAGACCAACACTGAAAAGTCGGCGTGGCTTGGCTTTCAAGGAGTTGTTGAGAACTTCTTAGGTAACCATAAGAGCGAAAACTACAAACAAGTAGTCTCTGATATGGTTGACAACTTCGATAAGTTGGGATGCCTGATGAACCTGAAGATGCATTTCTTGCATTCTCACGTAAATCAATTTCCAGAGATTTTAGGACATTACAGTGAAGAGCAGGGTGAACGTTTTCACCAAGATATTAAAGAAATGGAGCGAAGATATCAAGGACGACGGGATGTGATCATGAAGACTTCTGTTGGATGTTGAAAGGAGAGTATGAACGAAAAGGAATAAAACGTAAAAGAAATCCACTTCACAGATTTTTTGAAAAATAAGAGAGTATGTTATCATAAAAAAGAATAATAAAAATGTTCTTTTTTTTAAATATACAAAAAAGATCGAGTTTGATCTACCTGTTTGTTTATTTGCTTTTCAAAGACTTTGTGAATGAGATCTGAACAAATGAATGTAATTTTGACGACTTTTGGGCGATTATTTTATGTTAAAAAAATCCTAGATCTATAAATCTATCACAATATTTTTTCAGTGTCCCAAAAAACATTACGGTAGAATGGAATATAGCTTTAGCACTCGTTACCAATCCCGTGTCTATCTTTTAGGCAGCAAATAGACCTTTTTGGATATTTTTTGGCTTTTTTCAAAGTTAAAAAAAACAAGATGTGATGGGGAAAAACTGACCTCGGATTCGTGTTCAGCGATCCAAAATATATAAGAATAGGGTGGTATGGTCTCTAGGATCGATCACTTTTTTTTTGTGGGACTGTCCTATAGTTTAATAGTTGTTCAATATACGTTCAATGTTTATATTCACCACTTGCGAGCGGAACAAAACAATTGCGTTTTTTTAGTATGGTGTATTCTTTATCAATAAATGACATAGACGAATTATAGCAGAGAATACAAAATGTCTGTTAAATAGTTGGAACAAATCCGGAAAAGAGTTTGCAATTCTATGATACGAAGATATAAAGCGTGTGTAGAAATAGGCGTGTGTAGGAAATCTTTTGTAAACTTTGTAAACACCAGAAACGAGTAGATCACTTGCTTTAGTTAAATTAAATACTTCTTTATAACTCCGGCAATATCAATTTTTCGACCCATATTTATTAGAATCTTTTTCTTATTTTTTGTAAATATTATTTCTCCTTAAAGTCATGAACCCTTTTTTTTAGATATCTAGTATATGAGAATAGGACTCTATATATATATGCCCAGATGGGACAAGAAATCATGACATCAAAATGACGTCAAAATAATGAGGAAAACTCATTTTTCATTCGGTTATTCTCTCATTATTTTGATGTCATTTTGATTTCATCATGATTTTCTGTTCTTCCTGGGTGTGTGCCCACGTAACACATATGATTATTTACAGGTTAACGCCGTTATATGCTACAATAATTGGCTTCTACATTTGGATCCTCCCATTACTGGGATCCGGACCATTTTGGAATCATGTGGTCGAAGAATGCGCTCATTGTGCAAAAAATTGGTGGATAAATCTCTTGTACATTCACAATTACGTCGCAGTTTCGGAATTCGTAATGAAATTGTGTTTATATCAATCCGAATAATCTCCAAAAAAATATCAATTAACGTGTAATTGACATGTAATTTCAGTGTGTCACCCACGGCTGGTATTTAGCAGCAGACTTTCAACTTTTTGTTTGCAGTCAATTTATAATATATGCATTTTGGTGTATGCCGCGCAACATAGGGTATCCTTTTCTCGGGATATTAACATTAATAAGTTGCACTGTATCTTTTGTTGCCACTTACGTATATAATGCATCTTCCATCCTACGATTTACACCATAGTAAGTAATTTCTAATATTGATGCGCGTGTATAATTTTATTCCTAATTAGGCCGTATGCTAAGATTATCTTATTTAATTAGATAGAGGAACAAATACAAATGAACAGAGTTCATCAACCTTAATAAATTACTCATTTTGTTTTATAGCGTAACAAAATTAGCAGATCTACCAGAATTCAAGGCATATTATATCCAAACACATATGTCTGCTACTGGATACCTTGTTGGTATAATAGCTGGTGCAATACTTCACGATCACAAAGGCAGTTCCTGGCGTTTGTCTAAGGTAGGTGAATATGTATTGTAATTTTAGCTGACTTTCATACCATTCTCACGAATGAGAGAAGAAAATGAGACACGAATGTAAAAATTACGCCTAAATAAAATATATCTTCATAAATAGCACCTGTTACAAACAAGTTTATTTGTTTAAGTGCTTTTGTATTAGCCTTGTTTAAATATCGAGCACCCTTGCACCTTTTTTAAATGTAGATAATTCCACGTATATATTAGTTTCTGTAGTGTAATGTAATGTGTTTCTTAATTGATATCCTAAATTTAAACGATACTATCATTTACATGCAAAAAGAAAAGAAAAGTTTAGGAGACAATGTTGACTGGCTAGATTTTCATTAGTAATTATAACCTGTGAAAGCACTCATACAGCACAAAAGTTGCAGCAACATTGCAATATTGTTGCAACGTTGCAGTAATGTTGCTGCAACCTTTTGTGCTGTATGGACAGCTAAACACTATTGTCGAGAGCTTTCCAATTTAAATTTTAACGAAAAATAACGGTACATTAATGAGTACCAATTGGAAAACATTATGTATGTGCATAACTTACATTATATTATGTTTTCAGTTCTGGTCAAACGTCTTGGTTTGTCCGATGCCTGTGGTTTTATATGTCGCCATCCAATATTGGGCGCATAAATTTTTTATATTGAGCAAGCCGAATCTGTTTGAAGAAGCACTTTTTGCATTTTTCCAAAGGCTTATTCCCGCCTTGTGCACATGTTCTATAATAATTTTGTCATCCATCGGCATTCAATCAAGTATGATATACACATTATAAAATGTTTGATGTTTATTTTAAGTTGCGATTTACACTATTGTCAAAAGATTTAAGAAACACGAGACAAATTATTGTTTCTGAATATTAACAATCATAATATTAGCTTGTCTTACGAGTAGGATTACCAGAGGAGTTCGTCAAGAAAAGAGTATGCAAAACGTATAAAAAGAAAGTCATCCAAATTTCGGGTAGCTAAAAAAAGTTCACAAATTTTGAGTAGCTAAAAAAGATTATCGTTTTCCTTAAATATCTCAAAAAATATTAGGCAAATAAAGAAATGTTTGTGACGCCTGGTGTACGTCCGAGCGGGTCCTTCCCGTGAAGGAATTCTCTCGATGGGTCTCTTGGCGAGACACGGCTCGCCGGAACCCAGCGGCGGGAAGGGATCGCGCTCAATTTACTTGCTCCAAGATCGATTAAATAGCTTTATTAGAAGAGAAAATTACCGTGATATAATAGGGGGTGCGTGCGACCGGTAGGCGGTCGCGTGTCGCGATCCGTCCGCGTGTAATTTCGTGGGCCGTCGGAATGCCCGTGGTTCTTCGGGCCACTTTTCCGCACGCTGGGCTGCGGCCGAAGATATCCGCGAGGATCTTCGCATCGTATAGGGTTGGCGAGCCCACTCGCTTTGGGTATGGCGAGGATACTCGCCCCTGGCAATTAGCGAGTACGCTCGCTCGGGGAGATGGCGAGTACGCTCGCTCTTGGAGATGGCGAGTACGCTCGCTTTAGAGGATGGCGAATACGCTCGCCCTCGAGGATGCCGGCGAGTACACTCGCTCCTGGAGATGGCGAGTACGCTCGCTCTATGGAGATGGCGAGTACGCTCACTTTAGAGGATGGCGAGTACGCTCGCCCTCGAGGATGCCGGCGAGTACACTCGATCCTGGAGATGGCGAGTACGCTCGCCCTCGAGGATGCCGGCGAGTACACTCGCTCCTGGAGATCCCGCCTGAGAGGCGGGTCGGTGCCTTATCTCGAGGCGTCGGAAGAAAAGGTGTCTCTTGCCAGTCGCACGGCACCTTATATTGGCCGCCCGTGCGACTCTAGCTCGTTCCCCTTCCGTATCGCGCGACACGGTGGGCATGTGACGGTCGCATGCCGCGCGCGCCGAGGCGGTCCTTGCCTCCGCGCGCGTGCCGCGTGCTTGCTCGCTCTTTTGTTCTTCTCGCTCGCTCGCTCTCTCGCTCCTGTCGCTCGCCCGTTCTTTTCGCTCCTCTCGTTCGCTCGCTCTTTCGCTCCTGTCGCTGGCTCGTTCGTTCGCTCGCTTGCATCCTGTGCAGGGTGCCTAACCCGCGGAATGCATTTTGCACGGCCCGATACGTAACGATCGGCGTATCGTTACATGTTTCAGACAAAAGTTATTTAAATTTATTGGTAGAAAAAGATAATATAATAAAAAATTGGAGTTTCCATTTAAGAAAAGTAATGATCAGTGAATATCTCGAAAGTAGTGTTATTTGTAAACAATATAGTATAGTTGTTTTATGTCCCCCTTGAGATCATATAACTTTTGTTCGAAACATTTTTGCTGAAAATGCTTCATTGAAGAATTATCGAAGAATTATGCGTTTTTTTAAATGGGACACCCTGTATATGTTAGCGGCAAGATATGGCAATTTCAGGTTTATATTTATATTCTAATCAAATAGTTTGAACTTGGTCTAATTAATTTTATTTTCAAAGGAAATGTTAATTATACTTCAATATTTATTTTTCCTACAGCTACTTTGTTAATTACTACCGTTATATTATTATGTCGGTTGTAAAATGTCAAAATTATTTCGGATTTCGCTATTATATCTCCTATGTTTCATCTTACAGAATTTTACCACCGTTTCTTTACATCTCGTTGGATACAGCCATTAGCAAATTTAACTTATGGAGTTTACATGGTACATTTTATATTGCTTACATCTGACATGGAACAAACAAAAATTGCAAAAACGTTTAGCTTTATTAAATCAGTAAGTATGAAAAAATTAATATACATATACAATATATATACAATATATACATATACAATATATACATATACAATATATACATATACAATAATATACATATACAATTCTTCTAATTACCTTTAGAAATAAAATTGAGAACATGCAGGGCGTATCACAGAATCGTAAGAGTTAATATCTATTGCACTCCAGATAGTAGAAAAAATGGTGTAAAGAAAAGTTGAATAGTTTAATAAGCACTATTTTCTTATTTGTGCAATAATAAATCAGGAAGATGTAATTCCATTTTTATTTTAAATAGAACTTCTCAGATTTTTTGTACAAGTTGATTCCTTAAAATATCTTGCACAAAAAAATAGTAGAGTAAGATGACTAGAAAATGAGTAGTTAATGATATATTTCAGATTTATTAAAGTAAATGTTCGAACGTTCCATTATCATACAACAAATATTTGGCATCAAAGGTCTACAGGGATATTACGGACATTGTTTGTAAATACGTATTTATAAACAATGTCTGTAATATCCCTCTAGACCTTTGATGTCAAATGTTTATACTTTAATAAATTTCAAATATCTCATTAACTATATACTTACTTTTTGGCCATCTGTTGGTCCAACGTCCCTATGTTTTTACGCAGAATATTTTAAGGAATCAATTTATATAAAAAAATTAAGAAAGCTGTATTTAAAACAAAATTTTTTCTGGTCAACAAAATTATTGTGTCAACAAAAAAAATTGATTTCATTAGAAAATAAATGCTCATTAAGCCTCTCATTCAACTTTTCTTTGCACCATTTTTTCTACTGCCTAAAGTGCAATAGATATTAACTGTTACATATCGTCGTACATCAATACTGACAAATGTTTGTTGTGTAATGGTAGAATGTTCGAATATTTATTTTAATAAATCTGAAATATCTGAAATCTGAAATATCTCATTAATTACCCATTTTACGGTTGTCTTACACTCTTATAATACTTTTATGCAGAATATTTTAAAGAATCGACTTACAACAAAAAATCGCAATGGTTCTGTTTGAAATAGAAATGCAGTTGTATTTTTCTGATACATTATTGCATCAACAACAAAATTGACTTCATAAGAAAATAGTATTCAATTAAGCCATTCAACTTTCCTTTATATCATTTTCTCTACTATCTAAAGTGCATTAGATGTTAACTGTTACAGTTCTATGAAATACTCTATATATCATGCATTATTAATAGTTTGTCTATTTATTATATGTAATAATTTTTTATCTAGATATTGGAAACCATTCCGGTGCTGCTACTTTCTTACATAATTTCTTTACTTCTTGCAATATGCATCGAGATGCCATTCAGAAGTTTAACAAAATGGTTATTCCTTAAAAACAACACACCTAACATAAATGGAAGGTACTTTAATAATAAATTTCTTTTGTACGTGTGAAACTAATAAGAGTAAGTACGTGTAAAAGTATATATAAACTAATAAGTTTTTTTCTAGGATACTCGGGAACAAAGTAATAAAAATGGAATAATTATGTTATGTCTACATTTTGCCAAGAACGAAAAATTGGGGGAAGCACGATTATCTTTCATGATCCAAGTTTTCTTGTAAATGCGAGTCGATCAAGCGCCGCGGTCGCGACACGACGCCGAGTACATATGAAACAAAAGCGACCGTGGTAGCTTTTCCGGAATTTCGGAGGATCAATTGGTCTTCCGAGTCAAATATTTCAAGCATGAAAATTATAATCAACAATCCGATGACATTTTTCTTATATAATGTCTATCTTACGCATAATTTGCAACAAGCTCGATCAAGATTGGTGCAGGAAATAAAGAGATCTCGAAATTTCGTCAACAAAAAGATCCTTTTCTTTCGCTAAGAATTTTAAGATATCAGATCTCACATATACGCACACAAGCAAAGCGAGTTTCTCCATCAAGCTGCGTTTGCATTGCCACGCGATGTCAGCTTCAGATTACACGTATATGCACGGACACAAGTAATGCGAGTTTATTATCAAATGTGTTTGCAACATACAGGTTGAAATAAAATAAGCATTTCATTATCTCTGCGTTTGCTTTACTTATGTAAGCGTCATTCTATTCTTTATTACTCATTATTACAGGATGGGGGGTTAGAAGTTTACAACCCGAAATATGGAGGTAGATTAGGTTAAGACAACCATAAAAGTCCCATACCGTTTTGCGAGATTCGCAATAATTATCGAGTTATTAATGACAGAAATTTGAGGAATGGGAGCGCGTCGACATAGATAGGCAACAGTTTCTGAATCGACTGGGCCGTGCTGCGGCTTAAGCAGCTGCAACGCTTCTTCAATCATCTATGCCGGCGCGCTCCCACTCCTAAGATTTCTGTCATTAATAACTCGATAATTATTGCGAATCTCGCAAAACGGTATGGAACTTTTATGTTTAATGTCTTAACCCAATCTACCTTCATATTTCCGGTTGTAAACTTACAACCCCCCACCCTATATACGGAAGAAAGTTTCTTAAAGGACCGATTGATTTAGAATCAAATCGCGCTCCTTTCAGTCAAATTTTCTCTCGCAGAACCGATTATTTTCATTTTAGATAATAGTTAAATAATTAAATAGTTAAAAATAATTTAGGCACGGATATATATAAAATCATTAGTGCAATTTCCCACAATGGTGAAAACATAACTGATGGACATTATACAAACGTTGTGCGTGTTTAGTGCATAGAATGGATTTTAATTAATAATTCCAAAATAAAAAAATGCAGTTGGCTTCGAAATTCTAAAAATGCATACATTTTCTTTGCTGAAAAAAATTAATATAATAAGATTTGTACATAAATAATTTATACAAAAAGCAATGAAATCATAACAAAAAGTCTTTACAAAAGAAAAAAAAACGCTATGTACATATGAAAAGAAGTACCAAACCAAAAAATATAATAAAAAAAACATCAAAACTAAACGTACCAAAACAAAATGTACTACAACAAATATATAGCTATAATATAACAACACAAAAAGTACGAAACGAACATTTAAAAAATGCAAATGTTTCATTAATTTTGTTAAAAAAAAGTGCGATCAGTATAATTAACCAAGTACATAATAAACCAAGTTCATAATTAACAAGTACATAAATTTGTTTATTACCAAAGTCTCGTAAACGTTTCTGAACGATATGTGCTACATAGTATGGTTTTACGGAATATACCGTAATTTATTATTTAAAAGAAAACGTAAAAAAAGGCGCCAAGTACACGCGTCCCAGCGTTTGTTCCGCAAAAAAAAATCCGTATAAAAAACATTGATTTTTTAAAAATTGTTTTTGATATTATAAAGGAATAAAGACGAAGATAATAATTCTCGGATATACAGGGCGGTTGATTATAAGTTGCCAACCCGAAATGTGAAGGTAGATTGTGTTAAGATAAACATAAAAGTCCCATACCGTTTTGCGAGATTCGCAATAATTATCGAGTTATTAATGACAGAAATCTGAGGAATGGGAGCGCGCCGATATAGATGATTGGAGAAGCGTTGCAGCTACTCAGGCTACAGCGCTGCCCACTCGACCCAGCAATTGTTGGCGGCGTGCGGCGAGACGTAGGTCCGGCGAGATAAAATAACGAATAGCAGCGTATTGTCTTTCCCGCGCACCGGCAACAGTTTCTTTTTTTTTCTTTTTGACGAGGAGGAAATCCATCATGGATACCCTGATCCTCGGGGAAGAATCAGGGTTATGCCGGACTCCTACCTAAAACCTCCCCGGGTGGCGCTGCGAAGAGACTTGGTTGGGGGCCCAGTGCCTACGTATCTGCGATTGGAGCCCCGAATCCAGATAGACTATCATTGTCTTCCCCGAGGGGTGGGTGGGGGAGGGGGAAAGCGAGCCGGGGCTCATCTTCGACCACCGCTCCCCCAGAGGGAGGGGGAAGCGATCCAAGAATCGCTTCAACCACCGCTCCCCCTTCCACCTCTCACGCCCCGCTTTTTTAGCTAGGAAGGGGGAAGCCGGCCAAAGGGTCTACGCTTCAACCACCGTTCCCAGCCAGGCGGGACGCCGCCAACAAGATGATGTGCGGCTGGCTGATCCACCTTCTCAGCCAGCCGCCCTTTGTTTGGAGGGGTTGATTGAGGTGCTGGGAACCCCCGTCCAGCACCCTACCCGGTGGTTACGAGGGGAAAAATCTTATCCCCTAGCCGCCGGGCATACCCGCCTCTAAGAGGCGGGGAGGGGTTAGAAAACCCGTCCCTTCACGCCCACTTTATTGTGAGCTTTGGGTAGGGGGGGAGAGGTGGTTGTTGGCGATTATCGCCTCACTCTCCCCCTTACCCTCATCCGACCCCTGTCCTCGGGGCCGGCGGTCGACTGGAGAGTGAATGGTCCACCCGCCTTCCCGCTCTTCTCACTGCCATTAATGGTGCAGAAGACGGCTCCTGCCACCATTCCTGTTCCTGCGGGTCGTTGCGCCCTCCCTCGTTTCACTACTTTCCGGGGAGGGGCACCGCGTCCTGACATGGGTGCCTTCTTTTCCGCTGTGGCGGGAGAGATGCTATCGGAGGGGGAGGAGGTGCTGGTATCCCCATTATCCTGACAGCCTCTTCCGCAGAGGAATCCGCATCCCCCTTCCTGCTCCTACTCCTCGATCCGCACCAAAGTCGGAGTTGCTGTCGTCTTCTCTGCTTCCGACCCCGACCTTCCGCCTGCCGGCGTGTCTCCTCCGCGGCCTCCTTCTGCAACATGACTGCCTTACAGAAAGAGGCGAATATCCCCCATTTTCTCTCGCTCCCCACAATTGCGTTCACTATCGTAGGGAGCGAGAGATCGTGTCCCAATTCCCGGATCACGACTCCGCGCTCGGCAGCCCATGCCGGGCAGTCCTGCAGTGTGTGTTGCGCGGAGTCGTGATCAGCATTGCAATGGTGGCAATGCGCTGTACCTTCCTTGCCTATTCGACACAGGTACTCACTGAAATATCCATGTCCTGTGAGTACCTGTGTCATCCTGAATGTCAGGGTCCCGAATCCCCTGTCCATCCACTCCTGCAGACAGGGGTGGACAGCCTCGACAGTCCTCCTCCCGTACTTGGTGTTCTCCAGGCGTCTTTGCCATCTCCGGAGGAGGAGCTGTCGAGCCTGGTGCTTCATCCGGCCCCGGCGAACGCCTGACCTGCATCCCGTTTTCATGAGCTCCCCCCTTCTCATGTATATGTTACGATACATGAGGGCGAGGAGCTCCAGGGGAGGCATGGCCGCCAGGACCGTCACCGCCACGTGGGATACCGTCCTATATCCTCTAATGACTCTGACCGCCACCGCTCTGTGCGCTCTACGCAAGAGCGCTTGCAGTGGACGGCTGGCGGCCAGAGCCTCAGCCCATACCGGCGCTCCATACAGCGCCACTGAATTAAGTATCCCAGCGTAGAGGCGACGAGCCTTTCTGTCCAGTCCCCCGATATTGGGCATTAACTTACAAAAGTTGGCCGAGACCGCCCTCAATCGGGGGGGACCAGACGGCTTATATGCTCCTTGAAGCACTAGGTGCCGTCCAAAGTGAGGCCCAGATATTTCATCTGGGCCTCTATCGGGACTCTGACAGTCCCCACCTGTATCTGGGTCTGGGGTGGCTTCATCTTCTTCCTTTATAGGAAAATCGCTTCCGTTTTCCTTTCAGCCACCGCCAGATCCAGACTACGGATGGCATGTACAGCGCATGCCACCGCGATGTTGGCCCTAGTCGTCCCCCCCCCGGCCAGTATGAGCGTGTTATCAGCGTAGCATATCATGCTACTGCCGGGGGGAAGGATTGTTCGGAGGACTGAGTTGTATCCGAGGTTCCATAGCAGGGGGCCCAAGACAGACCCCTGTGGAACCCCGCAACTCATCCCCCTCTCGCTCACTTTACCGTCAGCGTCCTTCCAGCTCAGGCGCCGATCCCGGAAGTAATCCTCGATGACAGCCACGAGGTAGAGTGGGAAGCGGAAATAGTTCCTCATTGCCTCCACCACCCTACCCCAGAGCAGAGTGTTGAAAGCGTTTGCTATATCCAAGGATACAGCAACCGCCACCCCGGCCCTCTGCACGATGGCCTCCGAGAGGGTACGTAGGTGCAGGATCGCATCTACTGTTGACCTTCCCTCCCGGAAGCCATATTGGCCGTCATCGAGATTCGGACCTTCCCGGGCCATATGCTTCGTGAGACGGGCTGCAATCACATGTTTAAAGAGTTTGCCCGCCTCATCAAGGAGACATATGGGGCGGTACGCGGAGGGAGAGTCCTCCGGTTTGCCCTCTTTTCGGAGGAGGACCACATTGGCCCTCCCCCAGACTGGGGGGAACCTACCTTCCCTCAGGGCTTGGGAGAACAACTCCGCAAACCTCTTATTCAGGTACCCCGAGGCTAGGGTTAGGACTCGGCCGGGGATACCGTCCGTTCCTGGGGCCTTGCGGCTTTTGACCTTTTTTACGGCCCCGGCCACCTCCTCCTCGGTGACCCCCGGTACCCCCCCTTGTTGTTCGGGGGTAGGGACACTGTACGGGCCAATAGAGTCTCCCTCCCTAACCGGGAAGAGGATCCCCATGACTCGTTCTAAGAACCGGGGGTCCAGCGTTTCCATTAACGGGGACGTCCATGGCTTCAACTTTTGCATAGCCATCTTGTATGGACGCCCCCATGGATCCGCGTCTAGCGACTGGAGGAGGGCGTACCACCCTTTTCTCCTGGCCGCCCCTATTGCATTTTGCAGCGCCGCTGCTGCCTTACAGAAATCCTTACGGGCGGCCAGGACGGCCTACCTATACAGGTCTTTTTTTTTTTTTTTTTTTGACGAGGAGGAAATCCATCATGGATATCCTGATCCTCGGGGAAGGGCCAGGGTTATGCCGGACTCCTACCGGCTAAAACCTCCCCGGGTGGCGCTGCGAAGGGACTTGGGTCGGGGCCCCGGTGCCGCGTAACTGCTAATCGGGGCCCCGAGTCCAGGTTTGCACCTTCTGTCCCTGAGGGGTGGGGTGGGGGAGGGGGGAAGCCGACCCGAGGGTCCGCTTCGACCACCGCTCCCCCAGGGGAAGGGGGAAGCCGGCCCGAAGGCCCGCTTCGACCGCCGTTCCCCTTTTCCCACCCCTCACGCCTCGTCTCTTCGGCCGGGAAGGGGGAAGCCGGCCAAGGCCCGCTTCACCACCGTTCCCGACCAGACGATGCGCCGCCAGTACACGTTGTGTGGCTGACTGACCCACCGTATCAGCCAGCCACCCTACGTTGGGAGGGCTAATTGGGGCACCGGGAGTCCCCGCCCGATGCCCCACCATCCCGCCCGGCGGTTGCAGGGAGATATACTCCCCTAGCCGCCGGGCTCTCCCCACCTCCGCAGAGGAATGGGGTGGGGGGTCCTAATGACCCTCCTCCCGCATGTCCGATTAGTCTATCGGACCTGCGATTGAGGGGGGGAGGGGCATTTTTCTCGATGGTTCGTTACCATCGAAACCCTCTCCCCCCCTTATTATCATCCGACATCCTTTTTTGAGGGTGTCGGTGGTCTGCGGGTATGGGGTCTGGGCCTAAGCCTCGACCCCCATCCGCTCCCATCACCCGCTGCTGCTATTGGTAGGGCAGCAGGGGGTGGCGGCGGCGGTGGTGCCACATCCACTCCGACTGCCGGGGCGGGCAGCGTTGCAGCCGCCACCATCAGCGGGGCGAGCCTACGCAGCACCACCACCGCCACCCCTCTGTCTCTCAGGAGGGTTCCCAATTGCCCCCTCCACGTCGTTCCTCTCGTCCTTCCTCTCGCTCTCCTTATTGGAGGAGGAGCAGGAGGGTGAGGAGGAGGCGGAGGTGGTGGCTGAGCCCCTAACCTCCGAAGTTCCTCCTCCTCCGAGGAGTCTGCGGCCCCCTCTCTGCTCCTGCTCCTCCCTCCCCTCCACTGACGGTGGCGGTCCCTCCGTCTTTTCCGCATTCCTCTGCCTTCTGCTCTCCTCCTTTCTTCCTCGGCCTCCTCCTTTCGCTTCATCACCCCCTCACAGAAGGAGGTGAAAGCCTCCCACTTCTTTTCGCTCCCCAGTATCGCCCGGACTATACTGGGGAGCGAAAGGTCGCAACCTAACTCTCTCTCCACGACTCCGCGCTCGTTGCTCCAGGCCGGGCACTCCTGGAGCGTGTGCTGCGCGGAGTCGTGGCCATGCCCGCAGTGGTGGCAGGCGGCTGTGCGCTCCTTTCCTATGCGGCACAGGTACTCACCGAAGCAGCCATGCCCGGTGAGCACCTGCGCCGCCCTGAAAGTAAGGGCCCCATGGGCCCTTCCCACCTACTCGAGCAGGAAGGGCCGGACGGCCTCGACGGTCCTCCTCCCGTACCTGGCATTGGCCAGATACCTTTGCCATCTTTCGAGGAGGATCCGTCGAGTCTGGTGCTTCATTTCCCTTATTGTCCTGGCGAGCGGTACGTCCGCTCCCCCTGTTCTTAGGAGCTCCTAAGAACGCGCTTCCTGTCGTACATGCGTTTGTACGACAGGGCCACGAGCTCCATAGGGGGCATGCTCGCCAGGACTGTCGCCGCCACGCAGGAGACGGTCCGGTAGCATCTCGCTACCCTGACCGCCAGTCCCCTTTGCACTCTGCGCAACCGCGCTTGCATCGGGCGACTGGCGGCCAGCGACTCAGCCTACACCGGTGCTCCGTACATGGCCACCGAATTCAATACTCCTGCGTGGAGGCGACGTGCCTTCATGTCTGGCCCCCCGATATTGGGCATTAACCTGCCCAGGTTGATGGAAACCATCCTGAGTCGGGGGACCAGCCTATTAAGGTGTTCTCTGAAGCACCAGGTGCCGTCCAGGGTGAGGCCCAGATACTTCATCTGGGCCTCTATGGGGACCCTGACTTGACCTATCCTGATATGGGCCTGGGGTGGCTTCATGCCCTTTGCGTGGAGGAAAATCGCCTCCGTCTTCCTTTCCGCCACCACCAGGCCCAAGTTGCGGATGGAGCGCACAACCGCCGCCACCGCTAAGTTCGCCGTATGTACGGCTTCCCCCCAGTCTCTCCCCCCGGCCAGGACGAGCGTGTCGTCTGCGTAGCACAACGTGCTACAGCCGGGGGGAGGGCTGTCCGGAGGACTGAGTCGTATCCAATGTTCCACAGTAGGGGCCCCAACACCGATCCTTGTGGGACCCCACGACTCATCCCCCTCTCTCGCACCGTGCCATCGGCGTCCGTCCACGTGAGACGCCGACCCCGGAAGTAGTCCTCCACGACGGCCGTGAGGTAGGGTGGGAAGCGGAAATAGCCTCTCATCGCCTGCACCACCCTACCCCAGGGCAGGGTGTTGAACGCATTTGCGATATCTAATGATATCGCGACAGCCACCCTGCCTTCCGACACTATGGCCCCCGAGAGGGACTTTAGATGCAGTATCGCATCCACAGTCGATCTGCCCTCTCGGAAGCCATATTGGCCGTCGCCTAAATCAGAACCCTCCCGGGACATATGCCTCTTGAGGCGGGCCGCTATTATGCGCTCGAAGAGCTTGCCCGCCTCATCCAGGAGGCATATGGGCCGGTACGCGGAGGGGGAATCCTCCGGTTTGCCCTCTTTTCGGAGGAGGACCACGTTGGCCCTCCCCCAGACCGGGGGGAATTTCCGCTCCCTTAGCGCCCTAGTGAATAGGTGCGCGAACCTAGCGCTCATGTACCCTGAGGCCAGGGTGAGGACACGGCCGGGGATACCATCGGGTCCTGGAGCTTTCCTGCTCTTGACCCGCCTGGTAGCCTCGGCCACCTCCTCCTCGGTGACTCCCGGAACCTCCCCCTGATATTCGGGGGATGGGGTTACGTACTGGGTGATGGGGTTGTCCCCCCCAACCGGGAATAGGGTCCCCATCACCCGTCCCAGGAACCGGGAGTCGAGCGTCTCCGTCAAAGGGCGCCCATGGTCTCAGCTTCTGCATAACCATCCTGTATGGGCGCCCCCACAGATCCGCGTCTAACGAGAGGAGGAGGTCGTCCCACCCCTTTCCTCTGGCCACCCCTATGGCGTTCCGGAGTTCTTTTGCGGCTGCACAAAACTCCCGCCGGGCGGCCAGAGTGACCTCAGGATCCGCGTTCAGCGCACTGCTCGGAACGCGCGCCTGAGGTGGACCGACCTCCGCCGCAACGCGGCAATTTGGTCGGTCCACCACCAGGCGCATCGTTTTGGGCAGGCCCTGACTCTGGGCATGGAGGCATCGCACGCAAGTGCGAGAACCTGCATAACCTCCATGACCTCAGAGTCAAGGTCCTGCCCGTCCTTCCACTGTGGCCAGGTGGAACCCATCAGGGAGATTTCCAAGTCCTCCCTGTTTAGCTGGGCCAGAGCCCATCTTCCGGGCCGGGGTCCATCTGCATTGCGGGGCCGTAGGCCGTCGGGGGTGACGGACAGCTCCATCTTTATTATGAGATGATCGGATAGCGATTCGAGCTCGTCCGCCACCCTCCAGGTCCGCACCCTTCGCAGGGCCGAGGGGGTTGCCCAAGACAAGTCAATAATAGACTCCCCCCTCGACCCCACGAAGGTAGATTTTTTACCGTCATTCATAATGTGCAGACCTAGGCCCACGGCCCATTCCGCCGTTACCTCCCCCCTCCTGTCATCGCGCCGGGAGCCCCAAAGCTCCGACTTGGCGTTAAAATCGCCGGCGACGATGACAGGACCCGGGAGATGCCTCTTTATGACATCTCCCATTTCTTGGACTTGTAATCAACCAAGCCCAGGCTCTTTTCTGGGGGGAGGTATACCCCGACCACGGTGACGACTCCCCACCTGGCCACAACGAACCCCCTACCGCGATCCACGTATTTCGCGGGGGGTGAGTTATTACTCGCCTTCCAGACTATAGCGACAGAGCCCCCTTCGTCCCCGAACTATCTATGGTTCCTGGGGACATGATGGGGCTCTGCCGCTATACCTAAGCCTGCACCGCACTCCGTCATCGTGTGCTCAAACAAAGGGAGCGCTTGACGGGCGCGGTGCAGGTTCCCTTGGAGTAGTCTAGTGTCCATCTTGTTCTGTTATGACTACCACTTTCTCTCCCGGCTGTTCGCCGTCGGTGTCCTCACTTTCCATCGTTCTTGCTCTTTTCTCTCCTCTCTTCTCCTCCACCTCCATTTCCCCATCATCAGTGGGGGTCTGAGGGGGAGGTGGAAGAGATAGGGAGGTTCTTCTCCTCCTTTGAGGAAGCGGAGGTTGGGGTTCCGGCTCCTGGTTTACCCCTTCCTCCGCCTCCTTTCCTTCCTCGGTCTCCTTCCTCCTCTCCTCTGAGGATGCGGGAGGGTCTTGTGGCGGCGGTGCGGTCGCCATACCCCCTTCCACCGCATCCCTAGGGATTCTCTTCTTTCTCTTGGGGGGGCGGCAGGATGGCCCCCCATTCTATGATCTGACTGGACGCCCGCCTCTACACAAATTTGGCACCTGACTCTAGAGTTACAGTCCCGAGCCAGGTGTCCGGGTTCTCCG
>NW_020230049.1:0-30178 GCF_003227715.2 Harpegnathos saltator | reverse complement strand
ATGTTGCTGATCTGCGTAAGTGTGCAACGCTGGCTCTGTCGCTTTCGGATTTCCAATTCGTCAACGGCGATGTTACACACACTATGTTCTCTTTTTAGGCAGCGGATAATAATTAAACTTCGAAAGAATGTTTAGACCAACTCCACGTCTAAATGCCTGAACGTAAATTAAACGACAAAAGAAAGATCTTTGGATGCCGAATTTGTGGTTCTAACTCGGGTGCTGGTCAGGCGAATAATGTGCTAGCCTTTTCATTTTACTTAAAACGTCACCTCGGTTGAGAGGATGGAGTTGTGGAAATTGTGTCAGGGGTCTAAGGTCTATGTCCATCTACTTTGTTGTTGACATTTTTGGAGGTGGGGTTTTAGAGCTGCGTCAGGGGTCCAAGGTTTATTAGAACTTTTCCAGAGGTGGGATTTTGGAATTGCGTTGCATTGTGTAAAGGATGAGGTATCTTATGGCGATAGGAGATTTCGTCATCTCGTTAGGTTTAGTGAGAATTATTGGGTAATATGACGGGACGTGGAAAAGTTGTAAGTTCGTGAGGATTAACGAAATCAGATATCGACTGGTCAGTCCGGGAAATGACTCAGTGGATTTTCCTGACAAACAACTAGAGGACTTTGGTCTAGGTAACAAAAAAGGAAATGATCGAGCACGATATACCGACACTTCAAGCACGATGTCGCGGAACATGTTTGTTGAATATAATATTTAAAGTGTAGCGAGCAACATAAATCAATTCGCTCCATTTATAAAAGGATCTAGAATTCGCGAAGTCCGCAGGACGTAACAGTAATAAATGGAGAGGAGGTATTTAAAAAAATAATTCTATATTTCTTTTTTAAATTTTAGCAAATCGTTTTAAAGAATATAAATAACTTTACAACTTTTGTGTAAAACATTTTTTCATGTACATTGTAGTTTAGAGAATAATTACAAACAATGAGAAAGTTTTTTTTTATGGATTGTTTCTACCTTTAACCGTTGAGATATATCATTAAAAACATATAGGTCTAATATTTTTTAATGCTCTGTGACATATTCAAATTATGAAAATTGGTAAACGACGGTTCCGATAGTTTTCTTGTAACCTATAAAGGTGACACACGAAAGTGAGATTTTCGACAATATATCACTCATAGATACATGTTGTGAGTGTCTTAAATTATATTATATATAATAATTATTATATTAATATAATATAATTATAATAATTAATATAATAAAATATAATTATTATAATAATTATTATAATTTAAAGAAATAAAATAAAATGAAAAATGAAAAAGAATGGATATTTTTACAAATAATTTGACACATATCATATGCATTCGTAAAGGTGACTACACTTTTGAATGTAGTTAAAAATTAAAGGTGCCAAAGAGCATTTTCGTCATTTATTATTTTACTATATTGATTTGAAGAAAACAGCTGCCGAAAATCACCGATTCATCTCAAAAATTTATTCTGAGTCTGCCCCATCAATTACTAGGTGAGCAACTAAGTTTCCGGGTTTTTTTTATCAATGAAAAGTGGAAAATTTCAAGAAAAATACAAAAAATGATTTATTCAAAGTATCGTCCCTCGCTAGCTACACATTTTTGCCATCTCTCTGGCAATACATGAATACCGTGACGATAAAACGACGCGTCTTTGGACTGAAACCATTCATCCAACCAATTTTGCACTTCTTCGAAATTAGCCAAGTATTGCTCAGCCAAACCATGCGTCGTCGACCGGAACAAGTGATAATCGGAAGGGGCCAGGTCTGGCGAATACGGCGGGTGCGGTAGCAGATCCCATTTCAGCGTTTTGATGGTGTCCTGGACGATGGAAGTGCGATGGCACGGAGCGTTATCGTGTTGTAATATCACTCGTTCGTGTCTCGTGTCCCATTCTGGCCGTTTTTCGAGCAATGCATGGTTCAAATTGATCAGTTGTTGTCAGTAGCGATGCTCATTGACAGTTTCACCCGGTTTCTGCAGCTCATAATACATGATTCCTTTCTGGTCCCACCAAACGCAGAGCATTGTCTTCTTTCCGAAGCGATTTGGCCGTGCCGTCGATGTTGATGCTTCGTCAGGTGAAAGTCACGATTTTTTGCGTTTGGGATTCTCGAAATATATCTACTTCTCATCGCCAGTAACAATTCGATGCAGGAAACTCTTTCTTTCATGCCACAAATGCAAAATTTCGGAAGTGGCTCTTCGATTTTCTATCTGTCTCTCAGTCAACTCATGCGGCACTCATTTTCCTTCCATTTGAATTTTTCCCATAGCATGTAAACGTTTGGAAATATTTTGGCGAGTCAGGTTTAATGCCTCCGCAAATTGATCTTGTGTTTGCATATCATCTTCATCCAATAACGCTTGCAGATCGGCGTCCTCAATTGTTTTTGGTCTTCCGGAGCGCTCCTTGTCCTCAGTGTCGAAATCGCCACTTCTGAAGCGTTTCTTCGAAACCAATCTTCACAGGTAGTTTTCGATTGTGCATGTTCGCCGTAGGCTTCCTCAAGCAAACGACGTGCTTCAGCTGCACTTTTTTTTAAGTTAAAGCAGAAAAGCAAAGCTTCCCGCAAATGCTGTTTATTTGGCAACAAAACTCGACATCTTCGTTGTTAGAAAAAATATTTTTACGTTGCGATATGTGTTGGTATTACGACTGATTATTGTTAACAGATGTCCAAGCTATAAAAAAACACAACTTCAGACATGTATGTCGACTACATGTGTCGTTAGCGCCATCCATGTGTGAAACCCGGAAAGTTAGTTGCGCACCTAGTATAATAAAACATATGAGGTTTCGACGGTTCAAAAGTGATGATTTTAATTTGAAAGACAAAAAACGTTCAAGTCAATCAAAAAATTTTTGAAGATGTCGAATTGCATCGTTGAATGAAAACTCGGTTCAAATGTCTCAAGAATTAGCTGAAGCAATAAATATTGACAAATCAACCGATTATGATCATTTACATTCAATGGGAAATATTCAAAAAGAAGGCAATTGGATTCCATATAAATTGTCCGAATTGACTTCAAAATCGTTTAACCACTTGCACTGTATTATTTTCTTGTCACAAAAAGAAGCACTTTTTGTACAACTTGTATTTTAACTGGTGATGAAAAATAAATCTACTATGATAACCTTAAGCGTAAAAAATCGTGACTAAATCCAAGTCAATCATCAACATCGACTCCAAGATATATCATCAATGGAAATAAGGTTTCATTGAGCATTTGGCGGGATATGAAAGAAGTATCGTAAATTTTGACCTGAAACTGAATCAAACAGTCATTAACCATTACCAACAATAACTAATAACAACTATTAAGCATAACCAACAACTAATTAATTTGAATCGTGTTTTGAATCAGAAATATCTACTAATAGTTTCAAGAAAACACAAAATCATTTTGTTCCACGATAATGCTCGACTACATATTACAAAACCAGTTTAAGATACGTTGTCGGCATTCCAAATAATTATATACGCAACTAAGCAATTACGCAACTACGCAACTAAGCAACTTTTTAATAATCTTCAAGCTATTGATGATAAATGATATATTAATGGAGTCGATTATTTTTATATAACAGACAAGTTTATCTTCCAAGAAACTGAATTCATTTCAGTTTTATGTCAACGAATATGTCTATTCGAGACAGTACGACTTCTACCTCCACGATGTGTAGACAAAGAGTAGTTTATTACACCATAGTGGTCCTATTATTAAAAATAACCTATTCCTATGTTTTGGCTGAACAAAATCACTTAATTCCAGAACAATGGGCATTAGAAGGCATGCCCTTTATATCAATTATTTTTGCAACGTCGGAATATTTGCCGGCTGGGCCATGCAAGGAAGACACACGGAGATTTTTGCATGACCTACTTAAAGGTTCACTATGGGCTACGCAAAGTAAGTTTATGTAAATTATAATATGTTTTGCAAGTTAAAACTCTAGAAAAATGCAATGGTATTTGGTATTTAATGTATGTAATGGTATTTATATAATACGATAATATATACGAATACGAATAACGGTAAGAAACAAATCTGACAAGAAAAAGACACTTCACGTGAAACAATGTTTGAAACAAAAGTTATAGGGTTCAATGTAGCCATGGTCAATAGTACTATTTCTAATTTTTGGTATTATTTTTTAAACTATACGTCAATTAGCTTTGTTTGTAAAATAACGTGTGGAAAGTACCAATATCAATGTTAAAACTGAATTAAAACATGAAAAGATTCAAATTTATTTAATTCATATAAGTTCTAATAAATCAATTTACTTTAGTGTTCCGAGTGCTCAACTTGTGCACATTATTGACATAAGACCGTGAATATTAATGCGTAAATATTTTGTAAATACAATTTAAAAATCGTATTCCCCGATAGCCAAATCTAGCAGATATTACGCTGTGTCTGCTGTTTTGTCGACAAATTAGCAGCAAAATGTTTATCAGCAATGCTCATCTGCTAGTAAAGTATGATGACACATTAACGGCAGAAATTCAGTCAGGATCTGACATTCTGTAATTTAAAGTATTTAAAGTATTCCATTTAAAGTATTTAAATGGAATGTATTGCAAACATGCTCGATTTCTATCTCGCCTATCTGCTAACAAGTTATATTAGAACACACTATGTCAGCACACGATTTTCATATAGACACAGATGACTATTGATTTGCCATATTATTCTGACCGTATCTACTGCCAACCTGACGTCAAAATTTCTAACATTTTACTTATTAAATTGATATTGATATATTTTGCATTCTACATGTGTGTGTGTGTGTGTGTATGTGTATGCTCACATATATCTTTCGATATTCTGTTAAATTCTACTTTAGTGTTCGATTCTTCTACAAAATATCCGGATGGTATATTCTACGGACATACAAGACATCTAGGAAATTTTGATGAATGTTATAACATACAAGTTAATATCACAGAAGAGGGTACTGATGTTCATGAAATTAATGGAAAATATTGCTTAATCGATATTATATATAAGAAGAAGCAAACTGTATCAGTCCAACAAAAATCATCAGAAACAAAATACATGAACAATTCCTTAGACTTAACCAATTCTTTTTGGAAAGTATTAGAGGTATGTTTGTAACGTTCAACAAATTTTATAATAAAGAAATTCAAGTTACGCGGAGATTCACCTGATGAAACAACATTATTGTAGGATACTTATATAATTACTTCAGTATATTGACATTTATATAATTACTTCAGTATATTGACATAATGTAATTATAAATTACACACTTTAAGAATAATTATTATATTCAAATTTTAATATATTTTGAAAATATTATATATATTTTAAACGATTCAGATGATGTAAGATGTGTGGATGATACAAGAATCATAAAATCAAAGATTATATTGGTAACATACATAGTGTCCTATTATGATATTCAAATTAAATATCTGAATCTAAACGGGTGAATTAAAATACTCGCGAAACATCTAACGGAAGAGATTTAATGTAATGATATTTATATAATACGATAATGTAAGAAACAAATCTGATAAGAAAAAGATACTTCACGTGAAACAATGTTTGAAACAAAAGTTATAGGATTCAATGCAGCCATGATCAGTAATACTATTAGGTCAATCGGAAAGTTCCGTCCGTTTTCTTGCAAAACGTATGACTTTATTTAAGAAACAAAATGAAAAAGTACATCAATCAAAGTATTGTTCATCATTAGCAATGACTTTTTCCCATCTTTCGGTCAGCAAGCGAATTCCGCAGCGAAAGAATGACTCATCTTTGGAGGCTATCCAGTCAGAGACCCAGTTTTCGACGTTTTCATAAGAATTGAAGCATTTCTCAGCAAGTGCGTGTGCTATCGACCGAAACAAGTGGTAGTCGGAAGGGGCACAGTCTGGTGAATAAGCCGCATGGGGTAACACTTCCTAGCGAAGTGCTTCTAACGTTTCCTTGACAGATTTTGTGACGTGAAGTCGAGCGTTGTCATGAAGCAAAATCACTTTATGCTGTCTCGTTTCATATTCTCGTCGTTTTCCGTGCAATGCTCGGCTCAAATGGATCATTTATTTTCTGTAGAGATCCCCTGTGACTGTTTGACCACTTTTCAACAGCTCATGGTACATAAGGGCACACCCTTCTGATCCCACCAAATACAGAGCATTGCCTTCTTTCCGTGGATATTCCGCTTTGGCTTCGATGTTGAGAGTTGGCAGAGATCGCAAGTAGTTTTTCGACGTTTGGGTTTGTCAAAATAAATCCATTTTTCATCCCCAGTGATGATACGATGTGAAAACCCCTTTCTTTGTTGCCTAGCAAGCAGAATTTCGCCATTCGCCTTGGTTTTTCGCCTTTCAACGTCTCTAGGCTTCAGTTCATATGGGACCCATTTTCCTTCCTTGTAAACCTTTCCTAAGGCTTTCAAACGATCGGAAATGACAGATTGAGCACAATTTAATGCTTTTGCAAGTTGCTTTTGCGTTTGACATGGGTCTTCGTCCACCAATGCCTGCAATTCTTCGTCTTCGAATACTTTTGATCGTCCAGAACGCTCTTTGTCCTCTACATCAAAATCATGAATTTTAAAGCGTCGAAACCATTCTTTGCATGTTTTATCGGTAGGAGCATTATCACCATAAACTTCTATAAGCATTCGATGAGCTTCAGCTGCAGTTTTCCTCCAATTGAAGCAAAAGATTAATACTTCGCGCAAATGACGCTTATTTGGCTCAAATTTCGACATTTTCGAGTGGACAACAATGTTATTCATGCAAACGTATGCTTTTATGTACTGAATGTTATTGACAGATGTCAAAACAAACTATTAAGCTTCGTTTAGACATTAACAGACAGGTTAACGACAGTTCTAGCTATAGCTACTTGTCGCTAAACGGAGGGAACTTTCCGATTTACCTAATATTTTTAATTTTTATTTTAAATGGACAACTGGAATTCCAGATCGCAAATCGAATTTCTTAATTACAATTTAATACCTTCAGTCGCAAAATTGAATGTTTAATTTAAATTGAAAAAGAAAAAAGTTGAACATCATGTAAACATCGCTATGTCGCATAATTTTACCTTTTCTCCATTGTAATAAACGTTTTGCTTACGGCATATCGCTCTAGGAATTAAATGATTACTTACTTATTAATACTTTTGCACTTAGCAATTGGAAGGTCACCCATATCGTATACGCAGAAATCGTTTACAATTGGCTTTGTGTGTACCGGCGACCTGCAGTGCGGAAAATATAGAAACAGCCTTGAAAATATCTTTAAAAGGACTTGGAACAAGTAAAAATATTGAGTTGCAGACAAGTGTGCAACCTAATTCTTGTCATACAGTCAAAGAAGGGCCAAAGTTTACTCTTGGTGCCGGAGTTTACTGGTAAATTTTATTCGCATCACAAATGTGAAAAAAATATTGTACTTTAAATAATTTTTCAGTGTTGTACTTGTCGCTTTGCTGAGTCTGGTCATAATCAGCACTTGGTACGACCGTACGCCAAGTGGAGATGGAAATAATATGTCTGTAATACGAAATATCATGCTACACTTTTCTGCTCGGAGAAATTATGAAAAAATTTTCAACGTAAATTATACACATACAGGGCTTGACTCTATATATTTTATACGGTTTTTTATTATCAGTTTGACGGTTTATATGCATAATGTAATACAATATATATTTATTCCCATTATTAATGTAGTTGATATAGAAGAGGTATGTATTACTATTAAACACATGTGTATTAAAATTAACATGTGCAGTTATGTATTAATAATCTCTTTCTTGACATTTGACAATTATGTGTAACACGATATTTTTCATCTTAATGCTTGCTTTCAGATATACAAAATACCTTTGATTACATTAATAGTGAACGCTACAGTCACAATAAACATAATGTTCGCCTTGAGCGGCGTTCTACACGCATTTCAATTATTGAAAGACTTGGATCAAAATAAACAATTAAAATTTGTTAAAAATGTCGCATTGAGATACATGAGGTATGTACGTACACAAAGTATTCTATTTTAAGCTTCAGTCAAATATTTCGGAAGGTATGCAATGTTTCGAAAGCAAATGCTAGACGAAAGTAATAAAGCTTGCAAGGTGTATTTCATCCATTACGGTCGTTCAAAATTTTATTAAATTCATTATGTTTAAGTATTTTAGTGTTCTCAGCCGTTTCCAAATAGAATTCTATAATTCTTTCTCCCTCCTCTCTCTCTCTCTCTCTTTATCTCTCTCTCTCTCTTACCCTCTCTCTCTCTCTCTCTCTCTCTCTCTCTCTCTCTTTCTCTCTCTCCCTCTCGGTATATTATTATAGGTATAAAAGTTAATTTCAGTTTTAAAAATTCCAATGCAAAGCGAAGTGGATGCCATCGGTACGTGGCATGGAGCACGTAAAAGTAACTCCAAAGACGTGAGGCATAACATCACATGACGTCACGTCTATGTCATAAAAGAGGATATCATCATAATCACGACTCAAATATTCATTAATTATACAGGGTGTTTGATAGCTGATCATGCAGACGAAAGTTGGAGATAGATTGGCTGTAGCCGAGAAGAAAAGTCATGTACCATAATGTCAAATTGGCAATAGTTACCGAGTTATTAATTAAAACATGTGAGCCAACGAGCACGTAGAGAGCGGAGGGCGGCCGTAGTAAGCACGTAGACATTTGTTACAGGCGGAGTCAGCGAGTTGTGGTGTAGCAAGCGCGCGCGGTGAGGAGCAACGTAAGCGACAAGAGGCGATCGCGCGCGACGAGGAGCGAGCGAGCTTTTTCTTTATAGCTTTTTCCTTATAGCTCGTTCACTCCTCGTCGTTCGCGCTCGCTCGCTCTTCGTCGCGCTCGCTCGCCTCTTGTCGTTCGCGCTCGCTCGCTCCTCGTCGCGCGCGTTCGCCTCTTGTTGTTTGCGTTGCCTCTCGCCGCGCGCGCTTGCCTACCGTTACTCGCTGATTCCGCCTACACCAAATGTCTACATGCTTACCGCGGCCGCCCAGCGCTCTCTACGCGCTCGTTGGCTCACATGTTTTAATTAATAACTCGATAACTATTGCCAATTTGACATTATGGTACATGATTTTTCTTCTCGGCTACACCCAATCTATCTCCAACTTTCGTCTGCACGATCACCTATCAAACACCCTGTAAATTAAAATTTTATGTATCAAATTATTCTCTCCGTTATTGAATCAATATCTGATGTTTACCAAAAGCATTACTGAGCCATTATTAACGTTGATTAAACCACTATTGACTTAAACCACTACCAAACGTCAAAGTACATCTATCGACATCGATTACAAAGCCCCACAAAGAAAAAGTAGTCGATCCCAGAGACCAAACCATCCTATTCTTATGTACCATATTTTGGTTCGCTGAACACGAATCCGAGGTCAATTTTCCCCATCACATCCTGTTTTTTTAAACCTTAAAAAATGCTAAGAAATATCCAAAATCGTCTATTTGCTGCCTAAAAGGTAGACACGGGATTGATAATGAGTGCTAAAGCTATATTCCATTCTACTGTAACGTTTTTGAGACGCTGAAAAAATATTGTAATAGATTTATAGATCTAGGATTTTTTTTAACAAAAAAAAATCGCCCAAAAGTCGTCAAAATGACATTCATTTGTTCAGATCTCATTCACAAAGTCTTTGAAAAGCAAATAAACAAACAGGTGGATCAAACTTGATCTTTTTTGTATTGTAAAATATATTTACAAAAAAAGAACATTTTTATTATTTTTTTTTTTATGATAACGTACTCTCTTATTTTCAAAAGATCTGTGAAGTGGATTTCTTTTATGTTTTACTCCTTTTCGTTCATACTCTCTTTTCAACATCCAACAGAAGTCAGCCTTCATGATCACGTCCCATCGTCCTTGATATCTTCGCTCCATTTCTTTAATATCTTGGTGGAAACGTTCACCCTGCTCTTCACTGTAATGTGCTGAAATCTCTGGAAATTGATTTACGTGAGAATGCAAGAAATGCATCTTCAGGTTCATCAGGTATCCCAACTTATCGAAGTTGTCAATCACATCAGAGACTACTTGTTTATAGTTCTCGCTCTTGTGGTTACCTAAGAAGTTCTCAACAACTCCTTGAAAGCCAAGCCACGCCGACTTTTCAATGTTAGTCATCGTTGTAACAAAGATCTGGTCCCTCAACATTTTTCTATTTGCGGTCCATCAAAAACGCCTTCCTTCAATTTTGCATCGGTCATCTGTGGGAATTGTTTCCCCAAATATTCGAAGCATTTTCCATCTTTATCCAGGACATTTACAAATTGCTTCATGAGATCAAGCTTAATATGAAAAGGTGGAAGCAATATTTTTTTAGGGTCAACCAGCGGTTCTGCAATGATGTTATTTTTACCTGATTCAAACGATGCCCTTTTCGGCCATTTATGACGTGTATAGTGTTTGGCACGATCTCTACTGTCCCACAAGCATAAGTAGTAAGGTGTCTTTATAAAGCCTGATTGTTGTCCCAATATCATCCCTAGAACTTTAATATCTCCGCAAATTTGCCACTTGTGCGCTGAGTAATTAATTTTTTCAAGAACTAATTTGAAATTGCTGTACTCCTCTTTTAACTGCGTTGAATGTGCTACAGGTATTGGTGCATATATGTTGGTGTTATGAAGAAAAATGAACTAAAGCCAGGCATATACAAAGACGAAAATTGGAGACTATTTATTGATTCATTGAGACGAAGTTTAAAAGCTGTTCTTCTTCATGACACCAACGTATTATGTGTGTGAATTAATTTGGTCCGTTTTTACTTCCAAAAAAAGATTTTAGTATGAAAAAACATGAAAAAGTACACTAATAAAAATATTTCCCATCGCTTGCTATTATTTTTTCCCATCTGCCTGACGGTTGTTGCATTCCGTGACGGAAAAACGACTCGTGTTTCAAAACGATACATTGATTGAGCCATTACCCTATTTCTTTATAATTGTTGAAGTGCTGGTCCGAAAGCCCATGTGCCATCGATCTGAACAAGTGATAATCGGATGGAGCAATGTCTGGTGAATACGGCGGGTGAAGTAAAACGTCCCAGCCAAGTACTTCCAAGGTGGCTTTTACAATCTTTCCAACATGTGGCCGAGCGTTATCGTGCTGGAAGATCACTTTGTCGTGTCTCTTTGCATATTCCGGCCGCTTATTCTTCAATACGTTGTTTAAACGGATCAATTGTTGTTGATAAAGTTCGGCAGTGCCATTATGGTTTGGCTCTGTTTTAATAGTTCATGATATACTGCACCCTTGTAGTCCCACCATATACAGAGCATTACTTTCTTGCCGTGAATATTCCGCTTTGGTATCGATGTGGATAGTTTTCCTGGGTCGCTAATGGATTTCCTTCGTTTGAAATTATCGAAATATATCCACTTTTCGTCTCCAGTCACAATACGATGCAAAACATTTTTTCTTTTTTACTTGATAAGCAAGATTTCAGACATGGCTTTCGCCTCTCGATGTCTCTTTCTTTCAGTTCGTATGGCACCCATCTTCCTTCTTTGTAAATCTTTCCCATGGCTGCCAAACACACAGAAATTATTGATCGATCAACACTCAACAATCGCGCGAGCTCATGTTGCGATTGACACGGATCTTCATCGATTAGCGCCTACAATTTCTCCTCCTCAATCTTCTTCGACTGACCTGGACGTCATCAACTCACCTGGTTTGTCATCAACACTGAAATCATCACTTTTGAAACGTCGAAACCATTCTTTTGATCTGATGATTTATCGGTGGAAGCACTTTCCCCATAAACTCCTACAAGCATTCGATGAGCTTCAGCGGCTGTTTTCTTCAAATGAAAACAGAAAATGAGAACTTCCCGGAAGTGATGCTTTTTTAGCTCGAATTTCGACATTTTCGAACCAGATAAACACGATGTTATTGTTACAAATCCAAACATTTATCAACTGAATATTATTGACAGATATCAAAACTAAAAAATAAAGCCTTTTGTAGACATTAGAGGTTAGAAAATTATTGGGTGAGTGCAAAAGTTCGTGCGGAGTTTCAATAGATGGAGTTATAAGCGTCGTAAAGTGTTGTCATTAATACTTCCATCTACATATTATATAACGTTGGAAAGGTGACGTCTTCAGCTGTTATTAAAAAAAAATCATTTGTTTTCATACAAACTGCTTCGACAAATATCACTTTAAAAATGAGTATCGATAAGGTGCATTTACGGCATGTTATGCTTTACGAGTTTCGGAAGGGAATAAACGTTGCCGCAGCCGTAAAAAACATTCAGGATGTTTATCAGGATGAAACACCAGCTAAACGAACTGTGGAAAAATGGTTTGCTAAATTTCGGCGCGGAGAATTTAACCTTGAAGACGAGCCACGCTCTGGTCGACCTTCTGACATTGATGACGATGTTTTGCGTACTTTAGTGCTCAATAATCCGCGAATTTCAACAGAAGAAGTTGCTACAGCACTAAACGTTGACCGATCAACCGCTTTTCGGTGTTTAAAAAAGATGGGATTCGATTTGAAGCTTGATATATGGGTGCCCCATTTGCTGACCGAGAAGAACAAAATCAAGCGAATTTCTGCAGCCGTTTCTTTACTCGGGCGACTCAATAACGAGTCGTTTTTGGATCGACTAGTGACGGGCGATGAGAAATGGATCCTCTACAACAATGTTCAGCGCAAACGGACATGGAAACAATCAGGTGAGCATGGTGACGCAATGCCAAAGGCCAGTTTGCACCCGATGAAGGTGATGCTCTCTGTTTGGTGGGATTGCAAGGGCATAATCTATTTCGAGCTTCTCCCCGCTGGCGAAACGATTGATTCGGACAAGTACTGTCGCCAATTAACCAATCTGAATCGAGAAATAAAAGAGAAACGTCTGATTTTGTCAAATCGCAAGGGAGTCGTCTTTCATCACGACAACGCCAGACCACACGTTTCGAAAAAGACGCTGCGCAAACTGAAGAGCCTGAAATGGGATGTCTTAACGCATCCACCGTATTCTCCTGATATCGCACCATCTGACTATCACTTGTTCCGGTCATTGCAAAATTATTTAAATGGAAAAAACTTTGACTCTTTGGAGGCCTTAAAAACCGGCGTCTGTTCGTTCTTCGAATCTAAACCGTGCAGTTTTTATGATCGAGGCATCCGTATGCTGCCAGAACGTTGGGAAAAGATTATAGAAAACGATGGAGAATATATCATTGATTGAATAAAGATTTTTGTTTGCCTAATCACTGTGTGACTTTTATTCACAAACTCCACACGAACTTTTGCACTCACCCAATACATAGTACAGCAATTGACCGCCAGATAAACCGAATTAATTCATACACCTAATATATGCATCAATATCTGTAGCACACTCAACGCAGTTAAAAAAGAAGTACAGTAATCTCAAACTAGTTCTTGAAAAAATTAATTATTCAGTCCACAAGTGGCAAATTTGCGGAGATATTAAAATTCTAGGGATGATATTGGGACAACAATCAGGCTTTATAAAGACACCTTGCTACTTATGCTTGTGGGACAGTAGAGATCGTGCCAAGCACTATACACGTCATAAATGGCCGAAAAAGACATCGTTTGAATCAGGTAAAAATAACATCATTGTAGAACCACTGGTTGAGCCTAAAAAAATATTGCTTCCACCTCTTCATATTAAGCTTGGTCTCATGAAGCAATTTGTGAATGCCCTGGATAAAGATGGGAAATGTTTCAAATATTTGGCGAAACAATTTCCACAGATGACCGATGCAAAATTGAAGGAAAGCGTTTTTGATGGACCGCAAATTAAAAAAATGTTGAGGGACCAGATCTTTGTTACAACACTGACCAACACTGAAAAGTCGGCGTGACTTGGCTTTCAAGGAGTTGTTGAAAACTTCTTAGGTAACCATAAGAGCGAAAACTATAAACAAGTAGTCTCTGATATGGTTGACAACTTCGATAAGTTGGGATGCCTGATGAACCTGAAGTTGCATTTCTTGCATTCTCGTATAAATCAATTTCCAGAGATTTTAGGACATTACAGTGAAGAACAGGGTGAACGTTTCCATCAAGATATTACAGAAATGGAGCGAAGATATCGAGGACGATAGGACGTGAACCTGATGGCTGACTTATGTTGGATGTTGAAAAGAGATTATGAACGAAAAGGAATAAAACGTAAAAGAAATCCACAGATTTTTTGAAAAATAAGAGAGTACGTTATCATAAAAAAGAATAATAAAAATGTTCTTTTTTTTAAATATACAAAGAAGATCGAGTTTGATCTACCTGTTTGTTTATTTGCTTTTCAAAGACTTTGTGAATGAGATCTAAACAAATGAATGTAATTTTGACGACTTTTGGGCGATTATTTTATGTTAAATAAATCCTAGATCTATAAATCTATCACAATATTTTTTCAGTGTCCCAAAAAACATTACGGTAGAATGGAATATAGCTTTAGCACTCGTTACCAATCCCGTGTCTATCTTTTAGGCAGCAAATAGACCTTTTTGGATATTTTTTGGCTTTTTTCAAAGTTAAAAAAAACAGGATGTGATGGGGAAAAACTGACCTCGGATTCGTGTTTAGCGATCCAAAATATATAAGAATAGGGTGGTATGGTCTCTAGGATCGATCACTTTTTTTTTGTGGGGCTGTCCTATAGTTTAATAGTTGTTCAATATACGTTCAATGTTTATATTCACCACTTGCGAGCGGAACAAAACAATTGCGTTTTTTTAGTATGGTGTATTCTTTATCAATAAATGACATAGACGAATTATAGCAGAGAATACAAAATGTCTGTTAAATAGTTGGAACAAATCCGGAAAAGAGTTTGCAATTCTATGATACGAAGATATAAAGCGTGTGTAGAAATAGGCGTGTGTAGGAAATCTTTTGTAAACTTTGTAAACACCAGAAACGAGTAGATCACTTGCTTTAGTTAAATTAAATACTTCTTTATAACTCCGGCAATATTAATTTTTCAACCCATATTTATTAGAATCTTTTTCTCATTTTTTGTAAATATTATTTCTCCTTAAAGTCATGAACCCTTTTTTTTAGATATCTAGTATATGAGAATAGGACTCTATATGTACATGCCCAGATAGGACAAGAAATCATGACATCAAAATGACGTCAAAATGATGAGGAAAACTCATTTTTCATTCGGTTATTCTCTCATTATTTTGATGTCATTTTGATTTCATCATGATTTTCTGTTCTTCCTGGGTATGTGCCCACGTAACACATATGATTATTTACAGGTTAATACCGTTATATGCTACAATAATTGGCTTCTACATTTGGATCTTTCCACTACTGGGATCCGGACCATTTTGGAATCATGTGGTCGAAGAATGCGCTCATTGTGCAAAAAATTGGTGGATAAATCTCTTGTACATTCACAATTACGTCGCAGTTTCGGAATTCGTAATGAAATTGTGTTTATATCAATCCGAATAATCTCCAAAAAAATATCAATTAACGTGTAATTGACATGTAATTTCAGTGCATCACCCACAGCTGGTATTTAGCAGCAGACTTTCAACTTTTTGTTTGCAGTCAATTTATAATATATGCATTTTGGTGTATGCCGCGCAACATAGGGTATCCTTTTCTCGGGATATTAACATTAATAAGTTGCACTGTATCTTTTGTTGCCACTTACCTATACGATGCATCTTCCATCCTACGATTTACACCATAGTAAGTAATTTCTAATATTGATGCGCGTGTATAATTTTACTCCTAATTAGGCCGTATGCTAAGATTATCTTATTTAATTAGATAGAGGAACAAATACAAATGAACAGAGTTCATCAACCTTAATAAATTACTCATTTTGTTTTATAGCATAACAAAATTAGCAGATCTACCAGAATTCAAGGCATATTATATCAAAACACATATGTCTGCTACTGGATACCTTGTTGGTATAATAGCTGGTGCAATACTTCACGATCACAAAGGCAGTTCGTGGCGTTTGTCTAAGGTAGGTGAATATGTATTGTAATTTTAGCTGACTTTCATACCATTCTCACGAATGAGAGAAGAAAATGAGACACGAATGTAAAAATTACGCCTAAATAAAATATATCTTCATAAATAGCACTTGTTACAAACAAGTTTATTTTTTAAGTGCTTTTGTATTAGTCTTGTTTAAATATCGAGCACCCTTGCACCTTTTTTAAATGTAGATAATTCCACGTATATATTAGTTTTTGTAATGTAATGTAATGTGTCTCTTAATTGATATCCTAAATTTAAACGATACTATCATTTACATGCAAAAAGAAAAGTAAGGTTTAGGAGACAATGTTGACTAGCTAGATTTTCATTAGTAATTATAACCTGTGAAAACACTCATACAGCACAAAAGTTACAGCAACATTGCAATATTGTTGCAATGTTGCAGTAATGTTGCTGCAACTTTTTGTGGTGTATGGACAGCTAAACACTATTGTCAGCTTGTACCACCAGGTACAAGTAACAATGCCTCTCTCTGTAGTCGCCGTGCGCTCGGGATAACACTAGAGATGTCGCTTCCGAACGACATCTCTCAACGTTATCTGGGGAGGGGAGAGTGTCGTGAGCGTGGAGCGTCAGATAGCTCAGTGGTCTAGAGCAGTCGCCCGGCAAGCGAAAGACCCGGGTTCGATTCCCGGTCTAGCGACTACCACTGAGCTATCTGACGCTCCACGCTCACGACACTCTCCCCTCCCCAGATAACGTTGAGAGATGTCGTTCGGAAGCGACATCTCTAGTGCTATCCCGAGCGCACGGCGACTACAGAGAGAGGCATTGTTACTTGTACCTAGTGGTACAAGCTGACAGTCTCTCAAAGTCAAAGGTTGCTATCCTTTTAAGACCTGCTGTCCATGTATGCCGGCCTCCACCGTTGCCCCTCCTTATCCGGTGCAAATAATAGAAATAAGCCCCGGGGTCGACGCCATATTTTGGCTGCCCCCGGGCGCTTGGACACGTTTTGCAACGCCGCCGAAGGGGGATCCACCATGAAAGAAGGAGGGCGTACTAGGTGGCGACGGGACGCCGTGCGTTCGGGACCTGCATCTCATTTTTCGTTCCGAGGAGAGAAAAATATCGAGAGCGCGGTAGTCACTAAACCGGGAATCGAACCCGGGTCTTTCGCTTGCCGGGCGACTGCTCTAGACCACTGAGCTATCTGACGCTCCACGCTCACGACACTCTCCCCTCCCCAGATAACGTTGAGAGATGTCGTTCGGAAGCGACATCTCTAGTGCTATCCCGAGCGCACGGCGACTACAGAGAGAGGCATTGTTACTTGTACCTAGTGGTACAAGCTGACAGTCTCTCAAAGTCAAAGGTTGCTATCCTTTTAAGACCTGCTGTCCATGTATGCCGGCCTCCACCGTTGCCCCTCCTTATCCGGTGCAAATAATAGAAATAAGCCCCGGGGTCGACGCCATATTTTGGCTGCCCCCGGGCGCTTGGACACGTTTTGCAACGCGCCGAAGGGGGATCCACCATGAAAGAAAGAGCTTTCCAATTTAAATTTTAACGAAAAATAACGGTACATTAGTAAGTACCAATTGGAAAACATTATGTATGTACATAATTTATATTATATTACGTTTTCAGTTCTGGTCAAACATCTTGGTTTGTCCGATGCCTGTGGTTTTATATGTCGCCATCCAATATTGGGCGCATAAATTTTTTATATTGAGCAAACTGAATCTGTTGGAAGAAGCAATTTTTGCATTTTTCCAAAGGCTTATTCCCGCCTTATGCACATGTTCTATAATAGTTTTGTCATCCATCGGCACTCAATCAAGTATGATATACACATTGTAAAATGTTTGATGTTTATTTTAAGTTACGATTTACACTATCGTCAAAAGATTTAAGAAACACGAGACAAATTATTGTTTCTGTATATTAGTAATGATAATACTAGCTTGTCTTACGAGTAGAATTACCGGAGGAGTTCGTCAAGAAAAAAGTAGACTGAGTATGCAAAACATATAAAAAGAAAGTCATCCAAATTTCGGGTAGCTAAAAAAAGTTCACAAGTTTCGAGTAGCTAAAAAAGATTATAATTTTCCTTAAATATCTCAAAAAATATTAGGCAAATAAAAAAATATTTCAGACAAAAGTTATTTAAATTAATTGGTAGAAAAAGATGGTATAATAAAAAATTGGGGTTTCCATTTAAGAGAAATAATGATCAGTGAATATTACGAAAGTAGTGCTATTTGTAAACAATATAGTATAGTTATTTTATGTCCCCTTGAGATCATACAACTTTCGTTCGAAACATTTTTGCTGAAAATGTTTCATTGAAGAATTATCGAAGAATTATGCGTTTTTTTTAATGGGACACCCTGTATATGTTACCGGCAAGATATGGCAATTTCAGGTTTATATTATAATCAAATAGTTTGAACTTGGTCTAATTTATTTTATTTTCAAAGGAAATGTTAATTATACATCAATATTTATCTTTCCTACAGCTACTTTGGTAATTACTACCGTTATATTATTATGTCGGTTGTAAAATGTCAAAATTATTCCGGATTCCGCTATTATATCTCCTATGTTTCATCTCACAGAATTTTACCACCGTTTCTTTACATCTCGTTGGATACAGCCATTAGCAAATTTAACTTATGGAGTTTACATAGTAATTTTATATTTCTTACATCTGACATGGAACAAACAAAAACTGCAAAAACGTTTAGCTTTTTAAATCAGTAAGTATGAAAAATTAATATACATATACAATTCTTCTAATTACCTTTAGAAATAAAATTGAGAACATGCAGGGCGTATCACAGAACCGTAAGAGTTAATATCTATTGCACTCCAGATAGAAAAAAAATGGTGTAAGGAAAAGTTGAATAGTTTAATAAGCACTATTTTCTTATTTGTGCAATAATAAATCAGAAAGATGTAATTCTATTTTTATTTTAAATAGAACTTCTCAAATTTTTTGTACAAGTTGATTCCTTAAAATATCTTGCACAAAAAAATAGTAGAGTAAGATGACTAGAAAATGAGTAGTTAATGATATATTTCAGATTTATTAAAGTAAATGTTCGAACGTTCCATTATCATACAACAAACATTTGGCATCAAAGGTCTGTAGGGATATTACGGACATTGTTTGTAAATACGTATTTATAAACAATGTCTGTAATATCCCTCTAGACCTTTGATGTCAAATGTTTATACTTTAATAAATTTCAAATATCTCATTAACTATATACTTACTTTTTGGCCATCTGTTGGTCCAACGTCCCTATGTTTTTACGCAGAATATTTTAAGGAATCAATTTATATAAAAAAATTAAGAAAGCTGTATTTAAAACAAAAATTTTCTGGTGCATTATTGTGTCAACAAAAAAAATTGATTTCATTAGAAAATAAATGCTCATTAAGCCTCTCATTCAACTTTCCTTTGCACCATTTTTTCTACTGCCCAAAGTGTAATAGATATTAACTGTTACATATCGTCGTACATCAATACTGACAAATGTTTGTTGTGTAATGGTAGAATGTTCGAATATTTATTTTAATAAATCTGAAATATCTGAAATCTGGAATATCTCATTAATTACCCATTTTACGGTTGTCTTACCCTATTATATACATTTTTATGCAGAATATTTTAAAGAATCGACTTACAACAAAAAAATCGCAATGGTTCTGTTTGAAATAAAATGCAGTTGTATTTTTCTAATACATTATTGCATCAACAACAAATTGACTTCATAAGAAAATAGTATTCAATTAAGCCATTCAACTTTCCTTTATATCATTTTCTCTACTATCTAAAGTGCATTAGATGTTAACTGTTACAGTTCTATGAAATACTCTATATATCATGCATTATTAATAGTTTGTCTATTTATTATATGTAATAATTTTTTATCTAGATATTGGAAACCATTCCGGTGCTGCTACTTTCTTACATAATTTCTTTACTTCTTGCAATATGCATCGAGATGCCATTCAGAAGTTTAACAAAATGGTTATTCCTTAAAAACAACACACCTAACATAAATGGAAGGTACTTTAATAATAAATTTCTTTTGTACGTATGAAACTAATAAGAGTAAGTACGTATAAAAGTATATATAAACTAATAATTTTTTTTCTAGGATACTCGGGAACAAAGTAATAAAAATGGAATAATTATGTTATGTCTAGATTTTGCCAAGACGAAAAATTGGGGGAAGCACGATTATCTTTCATGATCCAAGTTTTCTTGTAAATGCGAGTCGATCAAGCGCGCGCGGCGCGACACGACGCCGAGTACATATGAAACAAAAGCGACCGTGGTAGCTTTTCCGGAATTTCGGAGGATCGATTGGTCTTCCGAGTCAAATATTCAAGCATGGAAATTATAATCAACAATCCGATGACATTTTTCTTATATAATGTCTATCTTACGCATAATTTGCAACAAGCCCGATCAAGATTGGTGCAGGAAATAAAGAGATCTCGAAATTTCGTCAACAAAAAGATCCTTTTCTTTCGCTAAGAATTTTAAGATATCAGATCTCACATATACGCACACAAGCAAAGCGAGTTTCTCCATCGAGCTGCGTTTGCATTGCCACGTGATGTCAGCTTCAGATTACACGTATATGCACGGACACAAGTAATGCGAGTTTATTATCAAATGTGTTTGCAACATACAGGTTGAAATAAAATAAGCATTTGCATACTCTGCGTTCGCTTTAGATGCGTACGCATTTATGTTTATCTAAGCGTCAATTTGCTATTTCTTATTAGCTCATTATACAGGATGGGAGTGTGATAAGTTTACAAACCGAAATTGAGATAGATTGGTTAAGACAAAACATAAAAAGTTCCATACCATTTTTGCGAGATTCGCAATAATTATCGGAGTTATTAATGACAAAAATCTGAGGAGTGAGAGTGCGCGCCGGCGTTAAAAATGGTAGAAGCGTGCAGCTGGTATAGGCCGCAAGCGCGGCTCAATCGATTTCAGGAAACTTGTTGCCCGGTTGCGCGGCGAGGGGAAAGATAATGCGCTGCTATATTTCTGTTGTTTTATCTCGCCGGGACCTACGTCTCGCCGCACGCCGCCAACCAGTGTGGTCGAGGGGCCGCGTTGTGGCCTGAGTAGCTTGCAACGCTTCTCCAATCATCTATGTCGACGCGCTCCCATTCCCTCGATTCTGTCATTAAATAACTCGTAATTATTATTGAATGTCGCAAAACGGTATGGGAACTTTATGTTTGTTTAAAACCCAATCTATGCTTCACATTTCGGGTTTGTAAACTTATATAACCTCCCATCCTGTATCATTAATGAGCAATAAACGATAGAATGACGCTTAAGATAAATTAATCGTGACTCGTAAGCATCGTAAAGCGAACGCAGAGATAATGAAATGCTTATTTTTATTTCAACCTGTATGTTGCCAAAACATTTGATAATAAACTCGCATACTTGTGGTCCTGCATAGACGTGGTAATCTGAAGCTGACATCGCGTGGCATGCAATATGCAGCTTCATGAAACACAAACTCGATTTGCTTGTGTGCATATATGTGAAGATCTGAATTTTAAAAATTCTTCGCGAAAGTAAAAGACCTTTCTTGTAATGAGATTTCGAGATCTCTTTATTTCCTGCATTAATCTTGATCGGGCCTGTTGCAAATATATGTAAGAAAGACATTATATAGAAAAATGTTATCGGATTGTTGATTTAATTTCCATTGCTTGAGATATTTATACGGAAAAACCAATCGATCTCGAAATTCCGGAAAAGCAGCCACGGTCGTTTGTGTTTCATTGTACTCGGTCGTCGTGTCGCGCCCTGCGACCGCGGCGCTTGATCGACTCCCATTACAAGAAAAACTTGGATCACGAAAAATAATCGTGAGCCTTTCCCAATTGTTCGTCCTGTGGCGAAATGCAGACATTAACATAATCATTCCATTTTTATTACTTTTGTTCCCGGTATCCTAGAAAAAAAATTAATATTTTTATATGTACTTTTACACTACTATCTTATTAGTTTTATATGTACAAAAGAAAATTTATTATTAAAGTACCTCTCATTTATATTAGGTGTGTTGTTTTTAAGGAATAACCATTTTGTTAAAACTTTTAAATGGCTATCTCGAGATATTTTTGCAAAAGAAGGTAAAAAATCAAGGTAAGAAAGTAGCAGCACCGGAATGGTTTCCAATATCTAGATTAAAAAATTATACATTATAATAAAGACAAACTATTAATAATTGTCTATTGATATATTTACGAGTGTTCATAGAACTGTAACAGTTAACATCTAATGCACTTTAGATAGAGATGAAAATGTATAAAGGAAAGTGAATTGGCTTAATTGAATTACTATTTTCTTTATGGGAAGCAATTTGTTGTTGATGCAATATGTTATCAGAAAAATACAACTGCATTTCTATTTCAAAGCTAGACCATTGCCGATTTTTTTTTGTAAGTCGATTCTTTAAAATATTCTGCATAAAAATTATTAAGAGTGGTAAGACAACCTGTTAAAATGGTAATTAATGAGATATATTTCAGATTTCAGATATTTCAGATTGAAAATAAATATTCGAACAGTTCTACCATTACACAACAAAACATTGTCAGTATTTTGATTACGACGATATGTAAACAGGTTAAAAAATTTGCTAATTTTGGCAATGTTTTAGGGCCATAAAAGAAAAAATGAAAATTGGGGGGCAAAGAAAAGTGAATTGAGAGGCTTAATGAGCATTTATTTCTAATGTAAATTCAATTTTTTTGTTGACACAATAATTGGTTGTGACCAGAAACAATTGTTTGTTTAAAATACAGCTTTCTTAATTTTTATATAAATTGAATTCCTAAAATATTCTGCGTAAAAACATAGGGACGTTGGACCAAAGATGTGCCAAAAGTAAGTATATAGTAATGAAGAATTTGAAATTATTAAAGTATAAACATTGACATCAAAGGTCTAGAGGGATATTACAGACATTGTTATAACAATACGTAATTACAAACAAATGTCCGTATAATAGTCCTATAGACCTTTGATGCCAAATGTTTGTATGATGATAATGGAACGTTCGAAACTTTACTTAATAAATTCTGAAATATATCATTAACTACTCATTTTCTAGTCATTCTTATTTATTATTTTTTTGTGCAAGATATTTTAAGGATCAACTTGTAACAAAAAATTTAGAAGTTCTATTTAAAATAAAAATAGAATTACATCTTTCTATATTATTGCACAAATAAGAAAAAGTGCGATTAAACATTCCAACTTTTTCCTTACACCATTTTTTTACTATCTGGATGCAATAGATATTACTGCTTACGGTTCTGTGATACGCCGCTGCAGTTCTCAATTTTATTTCTAAGGTAATAAGAAGAGAATGTGTATATGTATATTAATTTTTTCATACGTTACTGATTTAAAAAACGCTAAACGTTTTTGCATTTTTGTCCCATGTCAGAATAAGGAAATATAAAATTACTATGTAAAACTCCATTAAGGTAAATTTGCGTAATGGCTGTATCCAACAGGTGTAAAGAACGTGGTAAAATTCGTGTGATTGATAATACCATAGGAGTATATAATAGCGGATATCGGAAATAATTTGACTTTTACAACCGACTATATATATATATAACGGTGAGAATTACCAAAGTAGCATAGGAAAGATAAAAATGAGTATATTAAACATCCGTCTTGAAAATAAATAAATTAGACCAAAGTTTCAAAACTATTTGATTTTATAATATAAACCTAATTGCATATCTTCCGGTAAACATATACAGGGTGTCCCCATTAAAAAAAACGCATTAATTCTTCGATAATTCTTCAATGAAACATTTTCAGCAAAAATGTTTGAAACGAAATTGTATATGATCTCAAGGAGGGACATAAAATAACTATACTATATTGTTTACAAATAAGCCACTACTTTCGTATATTCACTTGACATTATTTCTCTTAAATGGAAACACCCCAATTTTTTATTGATACCATCTTTTCTACCCAATAATTATAAATAACTTTTGTCTTGAAATATTTTTTTATTTGCCTAATATTTTTGAATATTTAAGCAGAAAATTATATCTTTTTTAGCCTACTCGAAACTTGTGAACTTTTTTAGCTACCCGATAATTTGGTGATGACTTTCTTTTTAATATGTTTGCATACTCAGTCTACTTTTTTCTTGACGAACTCCTCCGTAATTCTACTCTAAACAGCAGTATTACATTACTAATATACAGAAACAATAATTTGTCTCGTGTTTCTTAAATCTTTTTGACTGATAGTGTAAATCGTAACTTAAAATAAACATCAAACATTTACAATGTGTATATATTACTGATTGAGTGACGATGGATGACAAAACTATTATAGAACATGTGCATAAGGCGGGAATAAGCCTTGGAAAATGCAAAAATTGCTTCTTCCAAAACAGATTTCGTTTTGCTGCAATATAAAAATTTATGACGCCCAATATTGTGGATGGCGACATATAAAACCCAAGGCATCGGACCAAACCAAGATGTTTGACCAAACTGAAAACGAATAAATGTACAACATAATTTCCAATTACATAATAGTACGTTATTTCTTAAATGGAAAAGCTTCTTTCATGTACTGCCTTGCACGTCACCGAGCATAGGCGTCCGGCTTTTCTATTTATTTCCGGATGCACGGCGCAACTATCGTTGTACTCACACGTACTTGGAGGATGGTGGAGACGGACTGTCTGCGTGACGGCACCGCGTCTCCACTTGTCTTTACCTGGCAAGTAACTAACCCCATCTGTTCACGCGTGCAAAGATGACTAGAGGGATCGGCGTCGCGGAACGACTCATACATATTCCCGCTTCACCGGTATTTCGGTGGCTCGGGTCGAGCTGTAGTGCAGATCCGTCCTCTAGGCCGCTCGTCGCTTGGCGAAAGCATCCCGTGTTCGACCATACCTGGGCGTTCCGACTATCGTCCCTCGGTCGAAGTTCGCCGCTCGCGCAGGGAGCAACACCCACAATCAATGGCGACCGTCGCGGGCGACGCCCGCCCGTCGGCTTAGCCGTCCTTCTTCCTTTACGATCATCCCTTTCGTCTCATGCAGAATTCGCCACGCGAACGCTTACCGTCACAAAGGTGATTCGCAGCGAGTGCCGCATGAGGGTGTAGCTTCCGACTAAGAGCGTGGCGAACAGTGCAGCGTCAAAGCGGCCACTACGATTTGAGGACTCAGCTTGTCACTAGTACAACACCTCTTAGCGCACCTGTCACCCGCTCGGATAGCTAGATGCTCGACGACTCTCTAACTTATCTGAGGGGTCATGAGGAGCTCTACGCAGCAAGCCAGTCGCCGCGACGTTGATCCAGGGTGTTATGGTACCGACGTCCGATATTGCTGTCCGGACGAAAGTGCGTTGACGACGGCGTCGTCAGCGACTAGTAGCCCTTATCTGAATCGCCTCTTCGTGCCTGAGTTTGCCACGTGTGCCCAACTGCCCGGGGCAGCCAAAGTGCGTGAACCTCATTCGGGCTATCTTCTATTACTTTGCACCGTCGGAGCAACTGGCAGCCGATACTGCATCTCAAGCAGCGTACTCGCTAAAGGCGAGTCAGCAACCTTTACTTGAAGACTGTCAGTGACCACAGTGACAGATGACAAGCTCTCCGTAGTCGCCGGCCTCGGTAGCACTAGGGTTAGTGCTCTTCGGACCGACGATCCCACGTTATGAGAGTCTGCTGGGCGCAGATAGCTCGGTGCGCCAACCGATCGACCGGGTCTTTCGCCTTGTCCCGGGCGTACTGCTCTAGAGTCCACGAGCTTAATAGTCTGGACACTGCTCCACGCTCACACTCACTCTCCCGCTCCCGCAGATGACACATACTAGTGTAGGTGTCAGTTCGGAGAGACGACATCTCTAGTGTTAATCCGGACCGCACGGCGACTACAGAGAGAGGCATTTTCTTACTTGCTCGTATCTGGTAGTCGTACTCAAACCCAGCTGACACATAGTTTTAGGCTATCCAGTATATACACCCAAACAAGTTCAATGCACGATTCTAACCCGGATACTGCAACATTGCAACAAGTATTGCAATGTTCGCTGTACAACTTTGTGCTGGTATGCAGTGTTTTCACAGGTTATAATTAGCTAATGAAAATCAGCTAGTCCAACATTGTCTTCCTAAACCTTTACTTTTTTTTGCCATGTGTAAATGATAGTATCGTTTTAAATTTTAGGATATCAATCAAGAGAACCATTACCATTTACATTAAAAAACTAATATATACGTGTGAATTATCTAACATTTAAAAAAGGTGCAAGGGTGCTCGATTTAAACAAGACTAACAAAAAGCACTTTAAAAAATAAACTTGTTTGAACAAGTGCATATTTATGAAGTATATTTATATTTAGGTGGCGTAATTTTTCATTCGTGTCTCATTTTCTTCTCTCATTCGGTCGAGAATGGTTATGTAGAGAATGTCAGTCTAAAATTTACAACTAGCATATTACAGCGCTACTTAGACAAACGCACCACGAACTCCTTTGTGATTCGGAAGTATGACACCTAGCTATCTATACCACAAGGTAATCCTAGTAGCAGACAATGTGTTTTGAGCTATAATATCCTTGAATTCTCGTGAAGACTGCTAATTTGTTATGCTATAAAAACAAAATGAGTAATTTATTAAGGGTTGATGAAACTCTGTTCATTTGATTTGTTCCTCTATTAATTAAATAAGAAATCTGTAGCATACGGCCTAATTAGGAGTAAAATGATACACGCGCATCAATATTAGAAATTACTTACCTACATGGGTAAAACGTAGGATGGGAAGACTGCACTCGTATAGGATAGTGGGCAACAAAGATCTACAGTGCAAACTTATTAATGCTAATATCTCCCGGAGAAAAGGATACCCCTATGTTGCGCGGCGTACACCAAAATGGCACTATATTATAAATGACTGCAAACAAAAAGTGAAAGTCTGCTGGCTAAATACCAGCGTGTTGGTGGTGATGCACTGAATTACATGTCAATTTACCACGTTTAATTTGATATTTTTTGGGAATTATTCGGATTTGATATAAACACAATTTCATTACGAAATTCCGAAACTGCGACGTAATCTTGTTGGAATGTACAAAGATTTTCCACCCATTTTTGCACAATGAGCGCATTCCTTTCGAGCCACATGATTCCAAAAGGTCCGGATCCCAGTACGTGGAAGAGGATCCAAATGTAGAAGCCAATGATTGTAGCATATAAACCGGTATTAACCTGTAAATAATCATAGTGGTAGTTACGTGCGGCAACACTACCCTAGGAAGAACAGAAAAATCATGATGAAATCAAAATGACATCAAAAATAATGAGAGAATAAACCGAATGAAAAATTGACCTTTTCCCTCATCATTTGACGTTCATTTAGATGTCATGATTTTCTTGATCAATCTGGGCATGTACAGTGAGTAGAGTGCCCACGTATCTCTACATATTACTAGATATCCTAAAAAAAGGGTTCATGACTTTAAGGAGAAATAATATGGATTCAAAAAATGAGAAAAAGATTCTAATAAATATGGGTTGAAAAAAATTAATATCTGGCCTAGAGTTATAAAAAGTATTTAATTTAAACTAAAGCAAGTGATCTACTCGTTTCTGTGTTTACAAAGTTTTACAAAAGATGTCCTACACACGCCCTATTTCTACACAACGCTTTATATCGTCGTATCATAGAATTGCAAACTCGTTTTCCGGATTTTTCCAACTATTTAACCAACATTTATGTATTTTCCTCTGCTATGAATTCGTCTATGTCATTATTGATAAAGAATACACCATTACTAAAAGAAACGCAATTGTTTTGTTCCGTCGCAAGTGGTGAAATAAACATTGAACGTATATTGAACAACTATTAAACTATAGGACTAGCCCCACAAAAAAACAAATTGATCGATCCTTAGAGACCATACCACCCATTCTTATTATTTTGGATCGCGTAGAACACGGAAATCCGCAGGTGCAGTTTATTCGCCCATCACATACCTGTTTTTCTTAACTTTTGAAAAAAGCCAAAAAATATCCAAGAAAGGTCTATGTTGTGCCTGAAAAGAGTCAGGACACGGGATTGTCAACGGAGTGCTAAAGCTATTCATTCCATTCTACCGTAATGTTTTTTGGACACTGAAAAAAATTTGATAGATTATATAGATCTAGGATTTATTTAACATAAAATAACTCGCCCAAAAATCTCAAAATTACATTCATTTTGTTAGATTCATTCTCACAAAGTCTGTTGAAAAGCAAATAAACCAAACAGGTAGATTCAATAATACTCGAGCTTCTTTGTATATTTAAAAAAAAGAACATTTTTATTATTCTTTATTGATAACGTACTCTCTTATTTTTTGCAAAAAATCTGTGGATTTCTTTTTACGTTTATTCCTTTGATCAGATTTTCAAATCTTCACACCAATCATAAGTTCACAATTCAGGGTTCACGTCCTATCGTCCTCATATCTTCGCCCATGCTGTAATATCTTGATTGGAAAACGTTCAACCCTGTTCTTCACTGTTAATGTCCTCAGAAACTCTCTGGAAGATTATTTATACCGAGAAATGGCAAGAAAATGCAACCTTCAGTGTCATCAGGCATTCCCAACTTATCGAAGTTTGTCAACCATATCATGAGACTACTTTGTTTATAGTTTTCGCTTCGTTTATGTTACCTAGAAGTTTCAACAAACTCCTTCGAAAAGCCAGTCCACGCCGACTTTTCAGTGTTGTCAGTGTTGTAACAAAGGATCTGGTCCATCTCAACATTTTTTTTAATTTGCGTCATCAACCAACCGACTTTTCCTTCAATTTTGCATGGTCAGCTGGTGGAAATTGTTTCGCCAAAATATTGGTGAAACGATTTCCCCATCTTTGATCGCGAGCAGCAGTTCACAAATTGCGTTCAGTTGAGACCAAGCTAAATGAAGAGGTGGGAAGCAATATATTTTTTAGGACTCAACCAGTGGTTCTCCAATATTGTATATTTTACCTGATTCAACGATGTCTTTTTCGGCCATTTATGGACGTGTATAGTGCCTTGCACGATCTCTTTACTGTCCCACAAGCCTATAAGTAGTCAAGGTTGTCTTTAAAAGCCTGATTGTTGGTCCCAGATATCATCTCCCTAGAATTTAATATCCTCCGCCCAAATTTGCCACTTGTTGGACTGAAAATTAATTTTTTTCAAGAACTAGTTTGAGATTACTGTACTTCTTTATTTAACTGCGTTGAGTGCTGGTAAGATATTGATGTAAATTAGGTGTATGAATTAATTGCGGCATTATCTGGCGGTCAATTGCCTGTATATCTAGTATGGGGTAAAGTTGCACAAAGATCGTGTGGAGAGTTTGTGAAGGAAAAGTCACACAGAGTGATTTAGGCAAACAAAAATTTATTCAATCAATGATATATTCTCTCCATCGTTTTTCGTTATAATTCTGCCCAACGTCTGGCAGCACACGGATGCCCGAGTCATAAAAACTTCGCACGGTTTAGGATTTCGAAAGAAACGAAAAGACGCCCGGGTTTTTTAAGCCTCACAAGATTCAAAGTTTTTTTCCATTAAAATAATTTTGCAATGACCGGAACCAAGTGATAGTCAGATGGTGCGATATCAGATAGAGAATACGTGGATTGCCGTTAAAGACATTCCCATTTCATAGGGCTCTTCAGTATGCAGCAGCGTCTTTTTCGAAACGTGTAGTCTGCGTTGTCGTGATGATTAAGACACCTCCCTTGGCGATTTGGACAAAATCAAGACGTCTTCCTTTTATTTCTCCGGATTAGATTGTCGTTAACTGGTCGACAGTACTTGTCCGAATCAATCTTTCGCCAGGCGGGGCGAGAAGCTCGAAAAGATTATTGCCCTTGCAATGCCCACCGAAACACGAGAGCAGTCACCTTCATCAGGTGCGCAAATGCCTTTTGGCATTGCGCTCACCATGCTCACCTGATTTGATACCATGTCCGTTTGCGCTGGAACATTGTTGTAGAGATCCAATTTCTCATCGCCCCGTCATATCGCGATCCAAAAACAGCTCTTTATCGGTG